>NW_025891130.1:139300-139706 GCF_002878395.1 Capsicum annuum
CATCTTTAATTTTAGTTAAATTAATTTAATTATTACTAATAATTAAATTAATTTAACTAAAATTAAAAATGAATTGATAATTTTAATTATGATTTTAATTAATCTCATAGTTAGTAATTACATGATCATCTAAGTGTATTCGTCTTGAGTAAAGTGTTAATTGACCAATTTTATTTGAAATGATTTAAATTAAGATATTATTAGTAATAACTACATTGATATAACTAAAATTAAATATGCATTGATAAGTTCAATTACGATTTCAATTATTCTCATATTAATTACATGATCATCTTAGTGTGTTCGTTCTGAGTAGAGTGATCAATTGACTAATTTTATTTGAAATGATTCAAATTAAGACACTATTAGTAATAGCCAAATTAATTTAATAATTACAATTTTAATT
>NW_025891131.1:0-2595 GCF_002878395.1 Capsicum annuum
AAATTACCCCTCCTAAATTGAGATAACACATTGATTAAAAAAATTAATTAATAACATGACTAGTTAATCATAGTACTCCTAGTAAATGATGTTTATATTTTAATTTGAAGAAAAAAATAATTAATGCAAAAGGTAAAACATGAAAAAAAAAATCATCTCTTCTTGATTAATGAAAAAGGACAAGTAAAATGGAAAATGAAATTAGAAAATTTAGGACGAAGGTAGTATGATAGATACAAATTCTATCTATCTATCATATTTAGATGGGTGAAAATGATTTTCACCCACCAACTTTGATTAAAAAATCAAAACCCCCTCAACATTGAACAATAATCATACTCCCTTTTATTCTATACATTATCCATTTTGTCCTTATAATTTTAATTCTATATTTATGTAATATCTTTTTATATTATATGTAATGAATTTTTTTTTTAACATGATATTTATAGCATTTTATTTAAGTTTATTAACTTTATATGTAAATTAATACTTTTTATAAATTTATCACAAAATTCTATGTTATTTTTTAAGAACGTTATTTTAGTATTATATATATTAAAGAGTCGTTTAGTGTGAGGTATACTTATAATAATTCAGAGATAAAGTTCATGATTATTTATCCTGCATTTAATTAGAAGTATTAGGTAATCTCAAAATTATTTTTCGCACCATTTATACCACAGTGATGAGATGAGTTATCACAAATACATGTTAGTACAACTTATTGTGTAATAACTAATCCCGGAATAACTTGTTTCCAAACAACCCACCCCTAAGTGTGTATATATACATATGTATGTGCATGCTTGTGCGTATATTTTCGTGTTTTATCACTCTTTTACTAAATTCGTTTCATATTACTTAACTTTTTGTTGATATAACACAATCCTTAAGAAAATTTTACTTAGAGGTATATTTTGCTAAATTAACTTTATTAATGATAATTTGAAACTTTAAAATTTAAATTTGTCTATATTGTTACTTTATATAGTTATTTAACACTAAAGGATAAAAAAAAACATAATACAGTTCTCTTGATTTCACAAATTGAGCAGATAAATTAAAACATTTATTTTTAGTATGAGGATCAAGTGATAAGAAACGATATTATCTATTGTCTATATCAGTAAATAAGCTGTAATTGTCATTAATAGAGTATTACATATTTTATAATTTATATAAATAAATATAATCTTTAAAATTTGACCTTATTTTTATTCAAGAAAAACATCTAGTATCTCCGAACTATGATCAAATCTGCTACGACACACGTCAACTTCACGGGGGTCCTATTACCCCTTAAACTAAATTTTAACGTATTTTTGTCAATCTTTTTAGCTAACGTGATATATTTTGTCAATCATTTTAGATGACATGACACCTTTGATATGAATTTCATTTTATGTAATAAAAGTGTCACATTAGCACAAGAAAATAATAAAAATATGCTAAATTTGAGTTTAGGGGATAATAGGACCCCTGTGAAATTGGAGTGTGTCGTAAAAACTTTGACCATAGTTCGGGATGGTACTAGAGGCTTATTTCTTTCATTTATTGTTTGTATTTTCTGCATTGAAATATATTTATAAAATTGGTAGTACTTATTATTTTCACTTGTAAAATAAATATTATAGTTTTGATTATTATTAATAAAACTAATTTTCTTATTATGCTAATTTACTTTATAAAGATCATCATTAGTTTATATATTTCTTACTTTTTTTTTCTAGAAGATAATGTTTATGATTTTATGAAAATTTTGTTATATGAATAATGTTTATGTTTTTATGAAAAATTTGTTATATGAATTTTTTTAAAAATGAAAATATGATTATTTTAAAGAAGTTAAAAAAAGAAATTGATGATAAATGGTAAAATAAAATTTTAAAAAAATTAATTAAAATAACAGAAGAATATGATTATTATTAAAAGTTAAAGGGAAAATTTAATTTGTAAGACAAAGTTGAGGAGGGAAATAATTCTAACCCTATTTAGATAGAATCCTTTTGCAGAAACCAATCCCTACCCAATTGAGCACAGTGGCCCAAAAAAGGAACACGAGCCCAAGTGAATTGATGGAAAATTGTTTGTCCCTTCCCCATAAAAGTTTTCAACTGTATATCAGTTGGGAAAAGGACAGTCCAACATAATTGCTATTTAATTGGCAGTACCTTTGCGGTGGGATATGTTTCGGCTAATTAAAAGGGTACTGCTAAATGATAGTAAAAATTTGACCATAATTATTAAAAAAAGACAATGACCTTTCTCTTTTAAAAATATATTTTTTTTAATTAAAGAAAATTAAAAATTTTATTATTCCCTAAACTTAAAAGTAAATTTTTACATTAAAAAATGATAATAAATAAATAATTATTCATTAAAATAATAGAATTTATTTATTAATTTTAAATAAGTTGTATTTTAATAGGATATGATAATCCTACTTTATTGGAATATATTAATTGAGGGGTGTATTATTGTTGCTATTTGCTTACTGTTACTCAAATGAAAACTCGTACTAGTTGCTAGTAATTGAGATTTGTAATGTTACTCAAATGAAAACTCGTACTAGTTGCTAGTAATTGAAATTTG
>NW_025891132.1:0-1694 GCF_002878395.1 Capsicum annuum
TAGGGAATAATAATATCTCCATAATCGTCCCAGAGGCCATCGACCGTGTGCGCATAGGATCTATAGGGAATAATAGCATCCCCATAATCGTCCCGGAGGCCATTGATCATGTGCGCATAGGATCTATAAGGAATAATAGCATCCCCATAATCGTCCTAACTCGACGAAGTCAAAGAGCACTTCATCATCTCCCATTCGTTCCATCTCTGCAATATCTATTACCATCGAACCATCCACAATGCTATAAGTGCCCCTCTGTTAGTTTTTGACTTTGAAATTGGAGAAATAAAAGAGAAAAAGTTGGAGAGAAAAACAAATACGGCAATTGTATTTTTAAAGGGAATTATATTATTAATAACTCAAAACATATATTTATAGCTAAATTTCTAACTACACTCCAATTTAAACTGGGATAACTAATTCCTATTCAAATAATGATGGGACAACCAATTCGTAGGACTCTAATAATTAAAAACTACTAAAAATATCTATTCCTACTTTATTTCTGAGACATATTTTCAACACTCTTCCTTGGATCAGAAATTGTCTCGGCTTCGGCTTAATTTGACCTCTTGAATAAATCTGTCAATTCATCTTTGTTCTTGCATGGCTTGTATGTATCTTTTGTTAGATTAAATAAGAAACTTTTGCCTATCATATCAACTTGTAAAATCTCACGATTAGTGGAATCAAAGATTCGACAATATTTATCTCCAAACAATAGTTTAAATCCTTCTTCCATTAGTTGACCAACACTTATCAAACTTTTATCAATATCGGGCACGTAAAGGACATTTGAAATTATTTTTGTATCTGAAATTTTTTTGATTGCAACATTACCCTTTCCTTTTGTAGGAATATAGTCACCGTTCCCAATTCTGATTTTTTATTTTTCAATGGCAGAAACTCTTTAAAAAGAGTTTTGTCATATGTCATGTGGTTTGTACAACCACTATTAATCATCTAAAAATCAAATTTCTTGGTTGAAGATGTTGCCACAAATAAGTGATCTTCTTCTTCTTCTTTGGTGACTTGGGCTTCTGCTTCATAATTTTGAGATTTGTTTTTGCAAATCACAGCTTCATGGCCAAGTTGATTGCAAATCTTGCATTGTGCATCTGGTCTCTTCCAACATTTAAATAGAGGATGACCTATTTTACCACAGTGTTGAAAAGGTGGGTAATTTTTTCTTGAATTATTACCCTTGCTTTGAGTCTTGTGGTTGGCTGCCAAAGCTCCTTCAACCATACCATCCTGTCTCATAAGCCTCCTTTGCTCTTGCGCATGCAACGTATTTAATAATTCTGTCAAGGTAATCTTGGACATGTCTTTTGTGTTTTACAAGGTAATAATTGATACTTCGTATCTTTCAGGCACAGTAACAAGAATTTTTCCAATAATTTTTGAATCTTTAAATTTTGTGCCAAGCAATCTTACCTTATTAACAATGCTAAGAAGTCGGTTTGAGTATTCTTTGACGGTCTTAGATTCCTTCATCTTTTGTAATTGGAATTCCCTTATTAGATTCAACACCTCCATGCCTTGTATTCTTTCATCTCCTGTATATTCTTCCTTCAAATAATTCCAAATTTCTTTTGCTAATTTAAAGACCATAATTCTCATGAAAAATATTGGAGAAACACTAGGAAACAAAGTCTCTTTTGCTTTTGATTTTTTGATTTTCTTTTCTTTTG
>NW_025891133.1:0-1048 GCF_002878395.1 Capsicum annuum
ACCTTTTTGAAAGACTTTTGGCTCTTTCCGTTTTTGTAAGTCTTGGTAGGTGAACTTTCTCCCTTTTGGCAAGACAACTTTTGAAACCCTTTTGTCCCTTTTCCCCTTTTGATGTCTTAGAGTTGTGTCTTTCAAGACTAATAACAAGACACACTCTTTTTCTTCAATTTCTAAGATTAAACAACCATTTTTTCTTCAATAAAATATAAAGATGGTGAAGAACACCAAGAACACAACTTTTGAATCTTAGAGTTCTATGGTTCAAGTTGGATCACACACATTAACAACACATTTTTCAAGATCCAACCCTCAACAAAACATATTAAAGCCACAATCTCAGCAACAAACTTCAACAACTCTCTTTCAAGCCACCAATCCTCAAAAAACAACAACCTTCAAAGTTCAAAAACAACTCGGAAATGACTCAAAATTTAGATCTAGACTCTATAAGTGTTAGTGAAGAAGGGACTAACACTAGAAACAACAAAACACACAAAAAATACAAGAAAACTAGGCTTCAAATCGGTCTAAACACAAAAAACATGTAAAGATTACTATTTTTGAGTTTTTCAGTTTTTCAACACCTCTTTTTTTTTATTCAAGTGAGCTAGCCAAAGATTTGATCTTGTAGGAACAAGATCAAGCTAGGATCTGATACCAAATGATACCAAACGGTATCTACAACACCAAAATAGTCCACAAACAACCCATAATCACAAGCCTTTACCCGCAACAACAAGACAACAACACGATACAAGAAGGAAACATAAACTTAAAAAGAGTAAAAGATAGTTAACTTGACACAAAGAGAACCCATTAGGTAGCAACTAAAGAGTGTATCAAAATTCTAAAACCTCTACAAAACAAGTACCAAGTTCTTACGGTGATTGCCAAAAGAATTAACTCACCTCAAGATCCACCATTTCCAAGCAAAAAATAATATTGGCTTTTTCAAGCCCTGCACTAATGGATTATCCAAGCCCTACACGAAGGGTATTACACTCTCAAAGAGAGAAGAAGTCTTTCACATATTTATCCTACCAAAACT
>NW_025891134.1:0-1328 GCF_002878395.1 Capsicum annuum
AGCATCCCTTACTGTCATTTCTCAGTTCTGCAACATTATATAACCCATGCAAGTTTGTGTTATGGTTCTCCATTCAATGACTTTGTTATCCAACTCAATAGTCTCTGTTTTTCGTTGTTCTTCTTTTAGAAAACACAAGGAGTTCCTGTTTAATCATTTCTTGATGTTCATGTGTTTCACTACAACAGGAAGTCATGCAAGATCCTGTAGTAGCAGCGGATGGCTTCACATATGAAGCAGAAGCATTAAGAGGATGGTTGGACAGCGGGCATGAGACCTCGCCCATGACAAACCTTACGCTTTCCCATAAGAACCTTGTTCCTAATCATGCCCTCCGTTCTGCAATTCAGGAGTGGCTGCAACAGAGTTGACAGTCGGCAGCTTTCGAGCGAAATTGTCTATAGTCTATGCTATAGTTATATTGTAAAACAATACTCCCCAATACATATTTGAATATAGGTTTCTTGTACATGTATAGATAAATATGGCTAACATTATTTCGTTATTGTTGTTGGCCTTATTTTTGAATTTCTTTTTTCAATCTGCTTGGATTTGCTTTATTTTAAGCTAAGGAGTCTACCACAAACCTTTCTATATCTACGAGGTAAAGATAAGGTGTGCGTACACTCTATTCTCCCCGACTTCATTTGTGGGATTAGACTGGTATGTTATATATAAAAATGACATAAACCGGAAGTTTACTGAAATCTGAACATGAACAAAGTGGTTTATGCCTAAAATTTTACTCTACATCTCCATGTTTTCTTGTACTAATAATCTAATCACAAGTTTACGTAGATTGTAACTTACTTATTTCATTTTCCTTTCAAAGAATTACATACTAGTATTCAAATGCTATAAAGTTTATAATAAATGTTGCGTACGTGCCACATGAGAAATGATTAGAGGTGTCTCAATAAATTAGTAACCTAAAGTTAAGTTTTAATTAGAAGTATTATATATGTAAACATACATACAAAATTACTATTATAATTTAGAGTTGTCTTGTTTGTTCTTGCATAATAGTTGTTTTGGTGTAATATTTTTAAAAGACATATACCCTTTAACTTCACTGATTAATATAACTATTAATAAAAGTAAGGACTAATTCTAGTTAATAAAATATTAGTCATTTGTTTGCAATGCAATAACTTGGATGTTGTTGTTAAAATTTTATTTATTAATATAAAGATTGAGTTGTTTAGTTCAAAGTTCTAAAGTATTTCTTGTAAAAATGAGATAACTTTTTCTCTTTTTTTTTTTAGATAATTTTCTAAAATGTATTTTATAATCTTCATTATTATTTCAAGTGAAGTTGAAATCATATA
>NW_025891135.1:0-3575 GCF_002878395.1 Capsicum annuum
ATACTTCTTTCTATGTTGTTAGTTGTCATAATTAGGACTTCTTCATTTTTATACATGCTTCACTAATTCTGAGTTCTAACTGAGAATTCTCAAACATTTATGGTTTTATCAAGTTCGACTTGTTTATCTAATCCAAATCTATATTTACTCCTTTCACATTGTTGTGAACGATTGTTTCTCCTTCTTGCTTACGTCGCCAATATCTCTGCTCACCACCGATCTCCCAATCATTATTGTCTTTTCCTTCAATGTACGCCTTCATTTACTTACCTCTCTTGATCTTTTTCGTCCACCAACATTATCATCTTCGATGAAGACTTGTTTTTCTTGTGTTGGTGCTATCTCTGACAGTTCACATCCTTGTTTTGAACGTTTTCTCTTTGTCACTCACTCTCTCTCTCTCTCATGACCTTGCTTGATTCGTAGAATTTTACTTCTCCATTTCATTGAAATTTCCGTTTTCTTTTGATCTTGTAAAGAATTTTTAGATTCGCTAGGCATCAAACTAATATATTGGTACTTCTTTACTATTATTTGATGTTGTAAAGAATTTTAAGATTAACATGCATATGAATTAATGTTCATTATATAAGGAAAATTATTTGATCGGTAAAAAAATATCCTATTTATCATGAAAAATGAGTGTTGCACTTTGTAATCTGATGAAACATTTGTTGCTCACAGGAAATTTGAAGTTCTTAGTGGGAATCATCTTCTCAAAGATTTGAAGTCTTTGGTTGTTGCAATGATGGTCTCTTTCTTATTTACCCTCTAACTCCTCGATTTGGCTGCAAAATATATCTTTGGAACCCCGCCACAAAATTGATCAAGAATATTAATAGTTCCCCGCGTAACTTCCTTATGTTCCTAATCACCTAGTGTTTGGGTTTGACTGCTTACCTCAACGAGATGAATATAAGGTGGTCCGAATTTTGTATTGCGAGGAAATGAATCTAACAGGCCCCTAAAACTTTTGCATGCTGTTAAATTTACTTAAAAACATATTTTTGAACAAATATAGAAATTCGACTTCCATACTTTATTACCAGCATTATAACAAAAGCATTTCTAGATGAATCTGCATATTAGTTTGGACGAATAACTAATAAAATTGAATATGATAACTTTATTGTATCTTTCAATATACCTGACCACGTTTTGAAGAAACAAAGTTGCCAAAGTCTTGCCTCGTTGACGGTGCCTTAACTAGATCATTAGCAATCTTTCGTGGTTCACTTTAACTACTCGTCATGTCCCAAAATCACCTAGAGTGGTGGCATATATAGATGACGTGAAAAGGTGGTTCCAATTTTTTTTTTTTTTTCTTTTGGTGCCATCAGTTTAAAATTGATTGCTCATTCAATCTGTTATCAAAACAAAGTCCATCATGAATGATTGATACTCCATAATTGATTGCATTAATTCAAAAATTATAAAAGCTTAATTAAGATTTGAAGCTTAATTAAGAAGGAAAGAGGAGAACCTAAATTTGGATTAGATGAAGAAGTCGAATAATTTTCTTTTGATTAAGGCAATCTGGGGTTTTGAGATAATTTCGATAGAATCTATGTATCGGGATATTTTTTTTTTATTATTTTTTACTTTTTAAATGTAATGCTGATTTTAAATATATTCTTGTTTTTTGGTTTTTCATTCGGTGTCTGGTATTTGCATTGGAATTCGACTAATTCGGATTCGAGCCACGTAAGACTCTATTTTGGGGGAAGCGCCCTACCAAGAATTTTTCCATACCTAGGACTCAGACCCGATACCTCTGGTTAAGGGAAGATTAGCCCCATCCACCGCACCACACCCTTTGGGATATTTTAATTATAGCTAGAAGTCTTTTATATAATTGATATTTTTTCAAAAATTTCATGACTATTTTATACATGTAAATGATATTTGATTTTTTTATTTTATTAAATTATTATAAGAAAAAAATTAAGGATTTAAAAAAAGCTTAAAAACACACTCGAATTATCTAGTTTTTTGAGTTTCATATGTGAACTAGTTACGAGTAGCTCGTGCAATCCACGGGCCCAATATTTATAGTAAATTAATATTATAATAATAATTAAATTATAAGATTTATTTATTTATTCATTTTTTAAAAAATATATTTTTCTATTTTTAAAAGAAAATAATTACTCAAGTCTCAATTTAAGCGACACCATACTTAAATGATCACAATAATTAATTAGAATTGACATAGTAAAATCACGATTGAAACAACAAAGAAGACATATCATTAATGACTTATAATAACTATTTAGAAGTGATAAGATTTATTTATTTATTCATTTCAATAAGATTTTATTTTTTTATCTTTTTAAAGAAAATAATTACTCAAATCTCAATTTAAGCGAGATAATACTTAAATTGTCATAATAATTAATTAGGAGTGACATACTAAAATCACGATTGCAACAGCAAAGTAGACATGTCTTAGATGACTTATTGTAACTAATTAGAAGCAATACAGTTTTGTCAAAAAAAAAAATTAAATGGGCCTCATATAAAACGTCAGTAAATTTAACATTAAATATTATTAATTTTTTAAAACTTTGATGACTTGATAATAAATTTTTAATATTGATTTTTTAGTATTTAGATGACTTATAATAATCAACTATAGATGATATAGTCAAATTATGGGTGAAACAGCAGAAGCAGAATGTCATAAATATCTATTTTACTTTTTTTTTTATTAAATATAATTAATTTTTTAATATATAAATAATTTATAATAATTAATTAGAAATAATATAATAAAATTACAGAGGAAGAAGCTGATGAAGCAGACATGTTGACGGATAGCTGCCTGCTTTTTCTCCCCATTCCCTCTTATTAGTAAGTATAATTAATTTTTTAATACATAAATAATTTATAATAATTAATTAAAGATGATACAATAAAATTATAGAGGAGCTGATGAAGCAGGGAGGAGAAGCAGGCATGTTGACGGAGAGTTGCCTGCTTTTTCTCCTCATTCCCTCTTATTAGTAAGTATTATTGAGAGTGTGAGTTTCACATATGAACGGTTGGAAGTGTGAGTTTCCTACTTGAACGATGACCCAATAATTAGGGAAACACATCTAGACGTTCACTCCTAATTTTGTCCACTAGCACTTTAAGGAGCGTTCTACTATAGAATATTTTGACATAATACATAAGCATTATCCTTTAACTTGGCATCAACTGACATCTACGACATTGAACTTTGGATGTGTACAAATTTTTAAATACTAACCTATTTCAAATTAATTCAAGGTTCATTAAAGACTAAAATTTTCAAGGTTCAAATTGTTTTAATTTAAGGTTCAAATTATTTGAGTTCAAGGTTCAAATTGTTTGAATTCAAGGTTCATTTGCATTCGAGGGTTCAAATATGTGGCATTAAATTTTGAATTTCTAGTTCCCTTATTGCTTTTGCTTCAAATATCTGCATTAGTAAAATATATTTTTCTTTAGAAGAGTTAGTAGGTGTGGACAAGTCAAACAATCTATCTAGACACATTTATAGATAAGAAAAAGATTGTTATAGAAAATGATGTGCAATAATGCATTAGGGA
>NW_025891136.1:0-1025 GCF_002878395.1 Capsicum annuum
GAAAAGATTAAAAATCTTTAAAAGGAGAAATTCTATGCATTCAAATCAAAGCAAAATAGAGAAAAGTAAGCTCTAAAGATGACACAAAAGGCAAATCTTTTCAAAGGTATCTTTTTCTTTTGTATTTTTTTTATTTTTTTTTTGTGTTTTCTTGTAATGTCATTATATGTGTTAGCTCGTATATACCTCGACTATTCTCTGATTTAAACTCTGCATGCCAAAACTTTAGTTGACAAAGAATGTGCACCAGACTACCCTTCACCTTCCGTCCATGCAAGACTTAGATGGCGGAGCTGAAAATCGTACTACATAAAGAAGGTCAATTGTTTTTATATATGTATATATGGTAGATGTTGAATCTGGCGTCTTTGTATGTTTACTTTCTTTATATTTTGAATTTTCTTGACGAAAATCCTGGCTTCACAATAAATTTGACTTGCAGGGGAGAGAGTTGTGAAGCATTCAAAGATAACAAAGCATATGGATGTTGACTCTTCACCTAACTTCTAACTTAAACTCCGCTTACCAAGACTTAGATAGATGGACCCAAGCGCGGAGCTAGGGAGAGCTCGAAATTTACACTTAATATCTGTAAGTCAACTTTTTTATTTTTTTCGTTTATGTATATATATGTAGATGTTGAGAAAGGGAGCCTTGGAGTAACTAGTAAAGTTGCCGCCACGTGACCAGGAGGTCACTGGTTCAAACCTTGGAAATAGCCTCTGGCAAAAATGCAAGGTGAGAGTGCATACAATACACCCTGGTGGTGGGGCCCGACCTTGCACATAGGGGGAGCTTTAGTGCACTTGGCTGCCTTTTATATATATGTAGATGCTGAGTTCACTTAGTTTCTTTGTTATGTTTAGTTCTTTAGAATTTGAGTTCCCTAGCTGAAAATCCTAGCTTCGCCACTAGCTGTTATTTCCCGCTATGTATTCGGGTACGCAGAAATCTGTATAGCAGAATAACAACTTAAACTAGTTCAAGTCTATAAAACAAGAACACAAAGAAGTTCACAATACCCT
>NW_025891137.1:0-6629 GCF_002878395.1 Capsicum annuum
TTTTACCCGTATATTCAAATGACTCCCATGTTATTGTTATGCCATGTAATTGCTTGATGGAATGTTCATGAGGTTAGAATGATAAAATCATGCCATGTTTATATGCATTCCTACTATGTACAAGATTATGATAACCATGTGCTTCATAAAATTCCTAATCTATTGTATTATGGATTGTTGATGTTGGCCATGTGTTCAAGAAGTGTCATGTCTTGTCAGTTTTCTTCTATCGAGTCCTGGGGGTACTTGTACTCGACAATGTAGCTATGTGCCTAGAGCCAGTGTCAGTTTTCATGATAATCCCAGTTAAGCCATGATCATTAAAATTCAGTCAGACTCATGACTCAGGAAAACTCAATAAATTCAGTATCAGTCTAGTCCTATCAGTAATCTCAGTAACCTCAGTAATCTTTGTAATCTCAGTAATCCCAGTCAGTTATCAGATCTCTGTAGTATTCCATCAGTCAACAGAATTTAGTGAACTCAGTTCAAATCAATTATACAATACTATGAGTAACAATTCAATTTGGTTTAAATCAGTTCTGTGTCTTTTCAGTTGGGAGTAGGATTAAGCAACAAGAGAACCCAAGGATGGGGACTCACCTGTTAGCTAGTAGAGGGTGTAATCCTTAGAAGAAATCTTTGCGTTCCAGAACTACGTAGCCAGCTTAGGTTGAGATGTACCTTACGAGTTTAGGGATTATACACCTTATTTGAGTTTTTCTACTAGGAAGGTTGATGGAAGATCTCCCTGTTAGAGAGGGTTTACTCACTGCTTTTCTTTACTCGTGGAACGGTACTGAAATCCTTCCAGCTGGAGTTACAGGTTGAACTCCACCAGTTTTGTTTCAGGGTATGTCGGTTAGATGATTACCTCCCACAGTCTCAGTTTCAATCTCAATCTTAGTAATAGAAATCAGATAGTTCTACAAAATTCAGGACTGTCAGATACGGTCACTTAGTACGTACGGAACTCAGCTAGTTCCATCAGAACCTAGACTGTCAGACACAATCACTTAGTATCCATTATATCGGTTATCAGTATTCAGTTTTAGGACTGTCAGATACAGTCAATCAAATCAGTTCTTCATAACCAGAACTGTCAAAAATAGTCATTACTTTATCAGTAATATGACATCATTTCCTCAATACTCAATAGACTTAGTAATTTAGTATACCAGTATTAGTACTCAGATATCAGTAAATCCACGTTATTAGAATTAATGAGTCAGTGTTATCACGATCTTAATCATAGTTACGTATTCATGCATGTATTCTCACGTTCATGTTATTCAGATAGTTAGTATTGTTCATGCATATGAACCATTGCATTTAGCCTACCTCACTTGCATACCAATATATTCAATCGTACTGACGCATTTGCGCTATGGTGTTTTATACCATAGGTTTAGAAGCATGAGCTCCTGGGTATCCTTAGTAGATTAGACATTCAGCAACCAGACTAGCAATGAGTCCTCATCATTCAAGGATAGCATGATTATTTTTTTTTTTTTATTATTTTAGTAGTTCGGAGTTAGTTGGGGACATGTTTCATCAACTCCCCAGATTTTAGACAGTTTAGAGGCTTTCATACTACAGCACGTTCAGACAGTTCTTTTAGTTATTTTGGTATTGTTATGCCATATTTTTAGTTATGTATCAGTATTGAACCTTATGGCCTTTCAGTTCATGTTTCCGCATTTATGATATTATTGTTATTATTCAGTGCTCAGTTACAGATATTAGTCATGGGTTAGCTAGTGGTCCTTCGGGATTATGAGCACCGTGTAGTATTTCGGGTATCATATTTGAGGCGTTACAAACTTGGTATCAAAGCCTAAGGTTCAACAGTGTCCTAGAAAGTCTGAAAAGCTGCATCTAGTAGATTTTTATACATGGGTGTGTTGTACGCCACACTTATGTGCAAGTGGCTACGAGATGTTTTAAGAACAATTTCCCTTTTTTCAGTATTCATGTCGTGCTAGTAGCATAAGCTCAAATTTAACTCTCAGTTTAATTCGTTCTCCCTTTTGTTTATAGAACATGCCTCCCAAAGGGACTAATGAAAGGAGAACGAGAAATCAGCCAGCACCTCATCCCGTTCACGCAGACCCTCTGGATGAGCACGTCTCTTATGCAGAATTCAGAATTGCATTCACTACTCTAACCAATTCAGTCGCAGCTTAGAATGAATGACCAGCTACTATTCCGGCTAACTCAGTGGCCAATTCTATTGCATCTAGGATTCGGGACTTCACCTGAATGAATCCTCCCCTATTCTCAGGTTCTAAGTTTCAAGAGGATCCAAAGGACTTCCTCAATCAAGTTCAGAAAGTTACAGATATCATGGGAGTGACTTTCAATGAGAGTGCAGAGTTAACTGTCTATCAGCTACAAGATGTAGCCCATACATAGTTTAAGCAGTAGAAGGTAGATAAAGGTGCAGATGCAGGGCCCATAGAATGGGAAGAGTTTGCAACAGCTTTCTTAGATAAATTCTTTCCCTCAGAGCAGAAAAAAGCCAAAGTGTTAGAGTCCATCAACCTCAGACAGGGTGGTATGAGCGTAAAAGAATACTCCCTCAAGTTTACTCAGTTAACCTGGTACGCTCCCCATGTAGTAGCAGACAGCAGATCCAGAATGAGTAAGTTTGTATCTGGGATATTAGGTAGAGTGGATAAGGAGTGCAGGACTGCGATGTTGATTAAAGAGATGGACATATCTAGGATTATGGTCCATGCTCAATAGATTGAGAAGCAAAAACTTAAGAAAAAGGAGAGGGAAAATAAGAGGGCCAGAACTGGTAGTTATAGTTTTTCCCAGCTAGGGTCACAGGGTGGTAACCGTTCTCAGCACAGATAGAAGTTTCCAACACCAGTTCCATCTTCAGCTAGTGCACCAGCAACAAAGTTCAGAAATGACCGTAGAGATAGGGCACCAAGCTCCAAGGCCCAGGGTAGTGAGTGTAGGGTTTTTACTCATCCACTTTGTGAAGAGTATGGTAAGCACCATAAGGGTATATGTAGAGCCATCAATGATGTATGTTTCGAATGTGGTGAGACAGGTCACAAAGTTTGAGATTGTCCTAGGCCTGGTCCTCGAAGTCAGTACGGTCATCTTTCAGCTTATTCCGGTTACCCAAATTAGCAGGGTGCCAATTCCAGCACTTTCAGTGGGTAATGCCCTCAGTGGGCAATGCCCAAACAGACTCTATGCATTTCAGTCCTGATAGGACCAGGAAAGTCCTCCTAATGCAGCCACTAGTATATTACAGATCCTCATTTACATGTTCTCATTTCTTCAAATTCAGGAGCTTATTTTCTTTTGTAACTCTTTGTATAGCAGTCAACCTTAAGGTTAGGCTAAATGTTAATAGGACTTTTTTCCAGTCTCCACCCCAACGAGTCAGTCTAACACAGCTTGAAAGGTATACAAAAACTGTCCGGTTATAAAATATCAGAAAGTTAGGCCTTCAGGTTCTGATAGTAATGCCAGTATGTATAGAAAAACAATAAGGGAAGATGATTCCCGACCCATTCCTACCTCAGTGCAAAATTTTGTACTTCAACCCTCAGGATACCTACGCATGCTTTATATTTCAGTCCCACAAATACAACTTATATCCACACGTTCTTCATAGAATAGTATGTATTTCAAGTTTCTCGTATGAGGAGTTCCAATTTACTCAGTGTTATGAATTATGTCCTATGAACATAGAAATTCTAGACTCAGTTCATGCAGCTCATGACTCATGTACTCATGTCATGCTTTATAGTATGCTCGGCCCACATGACTCATGTTCTACTTTTAGTGATTAGACAAGCTTAGATTATATCACATATACCCTCAGTTTAGGGTCCTCGATGAATTTGTAGTGTTAATGTTCCATCTCTCAGGCATCAGTTACAGCATTAGTTCAGTAATCAAATATTCGATAAAGGACTCAGATAGTCCTACAGAACCATGGATTTCAGCTATTAGTTACTTAGCCATCAAAATTTAGTACTCCCATACCAGTCTAAACCTCAGTTATAGAAAGCCAGCATTTAGTCTTAATTACCGTCTTAACTACAATCTCAGTCTCATCCCAAGTCCAGTAAGATCAGAAACTCATTCCAGTTTCAAGATTACCTGACCATAGCATATGGACATCAATTACTCAATTATTAGTATTACAGTACCTCAGTTTACAAAATGCTCCCGAATCATGTTAGATGCCTTGTCTTGTGTTCCTAAGGTAATACAGTTTTCCCTTACTCATGCTTAATTACCTCATATTACCCAAGTCAGTCATTACCTTCTATGCATAATACTCTATAGTTTCAGTCCAACTATCCCAAACCAAGTGCAGTTCAGTTTTACATGTTCAGTATTCAGCTACCAGTCATTCAGTTAATCAGATAAGTTAGTCTACTTATGCATTTGTGCTTAGCGCCCATGTGAATCTTTTCAATAGTCTCAGTTGCAGTGCATAAAGTTTAGTCACCTTATCTTAGACGATGTTTCATAGGCCTTGCCTCCTAATACAAGAATCCAAGCCATGTAGAGATCTCCTATTCAGATGTCCTACTCAGGCTAGATCAAGATTCATTTCCTCCCTTCAGTCACTAGAACTATATAGAAAGAATTTCATAGGAATGCTCCAGTCGAGTACAAGTTTTCAGCATGAGTTATTCCGTAAAGCCAATAATTCAGTTTAACAATCAAACAGATAAGGTCGGATGGTGTGGTTTCCCTATCTTTCCATCTAGTCGCACTATCCGGAGTCTCATAAATGTGATCATTTTAAGATGGACCAACTAGGTATTTGCGTGTTCAACTTGATTCATGTATCATGTCTTAGTTTCAGATTTTAGATAATCAGTCACGATTCAGTTCTTAGGTGCTTTGTGCATTGCCTTAGTTTTTTTAATATCTCAACAAAGTCAGCCCAGCATTCTCCAAGGGACATAGTGTCCCAAGAGGGATATACACTATAATTCCCCAAAATTTCATGAATTAAACATGTCACTCTCTCTTCTCATAATGAATCCGATTTAGAATAAGGGATACTAGTGAGTTGACCCTCAAACTCTGACCTCAGCCGTAAGCCCCGTATTCAAGGTGCTCTATTCAAATCATGATATCCAGCTCGGGTGTAATGTTTTAGACTCAATTACATTCTCATGTTTCCGGCCAGACATATTTGGTAGTTAATCTTAGACTCACCAGTATTTTTCAGTTTAAGGTAACAGTCTTTCTTGAACTCATCCAGTTTCAAGTTTAGATTTTAGTTATTAACTCGGTATTTAGTTCCATGTTCAGGTTCCTATCATAAAATTGGTATCAAATACCATTGCATATTCAATCATGCATTCATGTATCAGTTCAGTCATATAATCATGCATCAGATATGCATTCTCATGGTGAGAAACTCAGCTTATTAGAAATCTCAGTCATGCACTCATGAACCAGTTACATATGCATCAGATATGTATGTTTAGTATGATATATATATTCATCTTATCAGATAGGTCAGTTATACGATCATGTTTCAGTTACTCATGTTTAGTATGTATGTCAGTTTATCTCTTTTTCCCTCTCAGTCAGTCTCATTTGAGGCGAATGTTCTCAAGCGGGAGATATTGTAAGACCCCATAAAATTCTTAAGCTTAATTCAGTCCTTTAAGCTTGTCAAGGGGTCCCAGACTTAGAAAATTTTAGCTAAGTTCCCAGACTTAGTTTATTTTTGGCCTTCAAAAGTTGGCAATCTCATTTCGCCACCTTAATGTCCTTTAATGGTCTGTATTTTTCGTTAATTCATTATCAGAGAGGTCAATTGGTGTTTTCATACAAGTTTTGAGTTTTTTAAAATACGTTTAGATCATGTTTGGAGTCCCAAAATAGTGGATCAATGCGATTTTGGCACGCCGCGTCGACAATTTTATTGGTCAACATTTGTGAAGGCTGCCAGAGCCAAAACTTCTAAGGCTCAACGCGATCATGGTGCGATGCGTCGAGTATCGCATCGCATCCACCAATGTGCCGTGTCGATAATAGCGTTGATGCCTAGTTTCAGTAATTAAATATCCATATTTTTAAGGGAAAAAGGATCAATTTCCCACCCCTATATAAGTCTAAAACACGTAATTCTGCCCTATTCCACCTAAAATATAGTGTCTCTCTCAAGTTTCTCTCAAGAACAACTTAGGATTTTTAATTAGGGATCCAAATCCAAGGGAATTCCACCATCAATCTTTGTAGAATCAAGGACTAAGTTATGCATAGCGTTCATTCATGGATTTCTTTCATCCATGAAGCCCAAGAATCAAGTTTTAAATCATGTATTGTGAATATTTTGTTGCGGGTTGATTATGTTCATGATATTATGATTATATGATTCCCAAGTTGGAATCTTTATTTGTTTTTATGAAACTATGTTAGCATACAAGTTGAAAACTATGAACTTAGTTGGATGATGAAGTTTAAATTTGATGATTATGCCTATGCCCTAAGTGGTGCTGGTAAGATGTTTGATAAAATGCCTAAGATATTAGAAATTATGCATTATAGCTTAATTGTGACCCAAACGATAAATACATGTTTTACCCGTATATTCAAATGACTCCCATGTTATTGTTATGCCATGT
>NW_025891138.1:0-1740 GCF_002878395.1 Capsicum annuum
TATTAAGAATAAATATCCTCTCCCAAGAATTGATGATTTATTTGATCAGTTACAGGGCACCAAGTGCTTTTCTAAGATTGATTTAAGGTCAGGTTACCACCAAGTGAGGGTCAAAGAGAAGGATATACCTAAAACAACTTTCTAAACATGGTATGGTCATTATGAGTTTCTAGTTATATCATTTGGGATAACAAATTCACCCGCAACTTTTATGGATTTGATGAATAGGGTGTTTAAGCCATTCCTGGATGTATTTGTGATAGTTTTTATTGATGATATTCTGGTTTATTCTAGATCAGAAGAGGACCATGCCAATCACTTACGACAGGCATTGCAGACTCTTCGTGATTATAAGCTTTATGTAAAGTTCTCAAAATGTGAGTTTTGGTTAAAGTCGGTGGCATTTTTGGGTCATATTGTATCTAGTGAAAGGATAAAGGTTGATGCTCAAAAGATAAAAGCTGTGAAGAACTGGCAAGGCCCACAACACCTGCGAAGATTCATAGTTTTCTCAGGTTTTCCGGTTATTATAGAAGGTTTGTTAAAGGATTTTCTTCCATTTTAGCACCCTTAACCAAGCTAACCCATAAAGCATCCAAATTTCAATGGAATGATGCCTGTGAGAAGAGTTTTCAAGATTTAAAGAACAAGTTGATTTCTATACCCATGTTGGTACTTCCAGAAGGCACCGAAGGGTATACAGTGTATTGTGATACTTCCGAAATTGGTTTAGGATGTGTATTGGTGCAGCATGGTAAGGTAATAGCATATGCTTCTAGACAATTGCGGCCACATGAGAAAAATTATCCTACACATGATCTTGAGCTGGCAGCAGTTATTTTTGCTTTAAAGATATGGCGCCACTACTTATATGGGGTTCATGTTGATATATATACTGACCATAAGCGCTTGCAATATATTTTTAATCAGAAGGATCTAAATTTAAGGCAGCAGAGATGGCTTGAACTATTAAAGGACTATGATGTTGATATCTTGTACCATCCAGGAAAAGCAAATGTGGTAGCTGATGTGTTAAGTCGTAAGGCTATGATGGCGCCTATGGAAAGGCAAGGGATTATTAAAGATCTTCACCAGTTAGCTAGTTTGGGAGTTCGCCTTCTTGAAACTCCAGATAAAGAGCTTATCATACATAATGCTACGGAATATTCATTAGTAGCTGAAGTGAAAGAGAAGCAATATGCAGATCCTATATTATTACAGCTTAAGGAGAACGTTCAGAGTGGTGCGACCAAGGTATTTGAGCTTACGCGAGAAGGAGTACTTCAGTACCAAAACCGATTGTGTGTGCCGGATGTAGACAGAATAAGAAAGAAGATTATGACAGAGGCACATTGTTCAAGATATTCCATTCATCCAGGATCAACCAAAATGTATCAAGATTTGAAAGATATGTATTGGTGGAATAACATGAAGAAGAGCATTGCAGAATTTGTAGTTGAATGTCCAAATTATCAAAGAGTTAAAGTTGAGCACCAAAAACCCGGAGGTTATATGCAATGCATTGATCTTCCAAGCTGGAAGTGGGACATGATCAACATGGATTTCGTTATTGGTTTACCTCGTACATCCCGAAAGTTTGATTCTATATGGGTGATTGTTGATAGGCTTACCAAATTCGCACATTTCTTACCAGTTAGGACCACTTACACAATTGAAGAGTATGTGAAGCTGTACATTAAAGAGATAGTCCGATTACATGGAGTGCCAATCTCTATTATA
>NW_025891139.1:0-1451 GCF_002878395.1 Capsicum annuum
TACTACATATCAACAGAAAATTAATTAGAGTCTAGCTTTTATTGTGTTCGGAAGATCAGATCATCAAGTGTCCGATCGAGAAGATGGTCGAGCCTCTGGACAATTGTGCAGCAATAATATTTGTCATCCTCATCTGCATATTTCTCATTGGAGCGTTCATTATATGGGTGGTCATGCCCAATATTTGGATCATTATGGTTATCTTACTTTTGGTGCTTTTCTTTATTATTGTCTTTCTTAATTCAGGTCATTAGTCCTGATTTTATATCTATATCTCTATATATCAAAAAAATAACTAGATATAATATATAGACTCTCCTAAGTCTTCTAGGAGTAGGACTATATATTTATACATCATTAGGGCTATGTTGCTGTTTTTTTTTTTTTTTTTATTAATTTATGTCGAACTTAATGGCAGTGTAATGATCCATATATGTGTGATTCTATTATAAATGAAAAATTCTGTTCATATATAATTTAACAGTGTAAATGATAATTCATGGCAAATAGAGATTGATATAGTATAGTAAGTTGTTTGTGGCCTTTATCCCTGCTTTATAAGTACTAAAAAGGATCATCGTATTATAGCTTAGTCCATGCTGTTATGCCCCCTACAAGTTGGGACTCGATTAATTTGGGTTCGTACCGAAAAGTCTAACTTTGAGTATAAAATATTTTCTATTAAAAGTGACTTCATATTTAGAACGTAAAATTGAGACTTATATATTAAATATGGAGGATTACTAGTTAGTACATCATCGGTATTACGCTATAGTTTAGTTTACTTGTTGCAAAAATTAAACAGCTTTATAACGAAAGCGAATTACTAGGAGTGCACTGTTTATTTAGTGTCCAAATTAAATAGGCATTTGCCCTCAAATAAGGAGTAATATTTGTACGAACGAGTTTAACATAACATTTTGGCTGTTCAAGTAATAGAATACTCTATTAGTTCCTATTTACTAATTGTCTCTATTTTTTTAAATTTAATTTTTAGTGTCTTATTCTCCAAGTTATTATATCAAACGTTATTTTTTTTTTTAAAACGACGAGGTATATCAAATGTGATAAATAAATTGAAGAAAAGGGGTTACGAAATTACACATTGCTCACATGGGCAAGAATTGATTGATGGGTTCACGCGGATAATGTTTGATCTAATGTCGTCATCTTTATCTTATCATAGTATTAATTAATGTTGATATATATATATATATTATATATATATATATATATATTATATATATTGTTTATTTGTGTAAGTTATGCATGCTTCATACACGTGAGAAATTGGTACTGTACATTCCATTGCATGGAAGTGGGACATAAGTATATATATACTTGCATGTATTCTTGGGAATGGGAGTGTTATTTAAGCTTTCTTTTCCTTAGTTCAACTTCTTCAATTAATATTAAATATTGAGTGAGTGATAGTGTGGTAAAATAGTACT
>NW_025891140.1:0-4176 GCF_002878395.1 Capsicum annuum
TTTGGCGTTTGGTCAGTAGAAAATGTTTAAATGTATGGAATATAAAGGTGTTTTTATGATTTGAAAGAGGTTATGTTTTGTGACTAGGTAGGTTAAAATGGTAAAGGGTAGGGACTTTAAAGGTGCTTTTTTATTTTTAAAGTTGTTATGTTTGGTGGTTTAGTTTGTTGAAAATGGTTAAGTGTAGAGACTTTAAAAGTGTTTTTTTGTATTGAAAGTGGTTATGTTAGGTGACTTCGTAGGTTGGAAATGGTTAAGTGCAGGGAATTTGAAGGTGCTTTTTTATTTTAAAAGTGGTTGTGTTTGGTGTCTTGGTAGATTTAAAATGGTTAAATATAGTGACTTTAAAGGTGTTTTTTTAAGTGGTTATGTTTGGTGACTTGGTAGGTTTAAAATAGTTAACTATAGGGACTTCAACAGTGCTTTTTTGTTTTGAAGTGGTTATGTTTGGAGACTTGGTAGGTTGAAAATGGTTAAATGTAGGGACATTATAGATGCTTTTTTATTTTAAAATTGGTTATGTTTAGTGACTTGGTAGGGTGAAATAGTATGTTGAAAATGGTTAAGTGTAGGGACTTTAAAGGTGTTTTTTGTTTTATATGTGGTTATGTTTGGTGAGTAGGAAGGTTGAGAATTGTGATGTGTAGGGACTTTAAAGGTGCTTTTTGGTTTTTAAAGTGGTTATGCTTGGTAACTTGGCTGGATGAAAATGGTTAAGTGTAGGGACTTTAAAGGTGGTTTTTTGTTTTTGAAGTGGTTATGTTTGGTGACTTGGTAGGTTGAAATTGGTTAAGTGTAGGGATTCAAAAGGTACTTTTTTGTTCTGAAAGTAGTTATGTTTGGTGACTAGGTAGGTTAAAAATCGTTAAATGTAGAGACTTTAATGTACTTTTTTTTAATTTGGGTAACTTGGGTGAGTTGGTGGTTGCTAATTATTAAGATTATGGACTTTAAAGGTGTTGTTTTTTAATTGGTTATGTTTGGTGACTTCGTACGTTTGAAATAGTTAAGTGTAGAGATATTAAGGATGTGATTTTTGGTTAGAATGTGGTTATGTTTGGTGAGTTGGTATGTTGAAAATGTTTAAGTGAAGGAACTTTAAAGGTGTTTTTTTGTTTTGAAAGTGGTTATGTTTGGCGTTTGAAAGGTAGATAATGGTTAAGCGTTGGGACTTTAAATGTTCTTTTATATTTTGAAAGTGGTTATATTTGGTAACTTGTTAGGTTGTAAATGGTGTAGTGTAGTGACTTTAAAGGTGCTTTTTTGTTTTCAAAGTGGTTATTTTTGGTGTCTTGGTAGGTTGAAAATATTTAAGTGTAGGGACTATAAAGGTGCTTTTTGGTTTGGAAAGTGGTTTTGTTTGGTGACTTGGGAGGTTAAATATGGTTAAGTGTAGGGATTTTAAAGGTGTTTTTTGTATTGAAATTGGTTATGTAGAGTGACTTGGTTGGTTGAAAATGGTTTAAGTGTAGGGACTTTAAAGGTGGTTTTTTTTATGAATGTGGTTATGTTTGGTGTCTTGGTAGGTTGAAAATGGTTAAGGGTATGAACTTTAAAGGTGCTTTATTCTTTCAAAGTTGTTATGTTGGGTGACTTGGTAGGTTGAAAATGGTTAAGCATATGGACTTTAAAGGTCCTTATCTTATTTTAATGTGGTTATGTTTGGTGACGGTGTAGATTTAAAAAGGTTAAGTGTAGGGAGTTTAAAGGTGTGTATTTTTTTTTTTGAATATGGTTATGCTTGGTGAATTGGTAAGCTGAAAATGGTTAAGTGTAGGGACTTTAAAGGTTTTTTTTGTTTTGAAAGTGGTTATGTTTGGTGAGTTGGTAGGTTGAAATTGATTAAGTGTAGGGACTTTAAAGGTATTTTTTTGGTTTGAATGTGATTATGATTTGTGAGTTAGGAAATTGAAAATGGTTATGTGTAGGGACTTTAAAGATGATTTTTTGTTTTTAAAGTAATTACGTTTGGTGACTTGGTTGGAAGAAAACGGTCAAGTGTAGGGACTTTCAAGAGGATTTTTTGTTTTGAAAGTGGTTATGTTTGGTGTCTTGTTAGGTTTAAAATGGTCAAGTGTATGGACTTCTGCAGGTGATTTTTTGTTTTGAAAGTGGTTATGTTTGGTGACGTGGTACGTTGAAAATGGTTAAATCTAGGGACTTTAAAGGTGTTTTTTTACAAGTCATTATGCTTGGTGACTTGGTAGGTTTAAAATGGTTAATTGTTGGAACTTTAAAGATGCTTTTTTGCTTTGAAAATGGTTAAGTTAGGTGACTTGGTAGGTTGAAAATGGTTAAGCGTACGGACTTTATAGGTGCTTTTTCATTTTGGAAGTGGTTATGTTTGGTGACATGGTAGGTTGAAAATTGTGATGTATGGGGACTTTAAAGTTGCTTTTTTGTTTTAAAAGTGGTTATACTTGGTAACTTGGCAGGTTGAAAATGGTTAAGTGTAGGGATATTAAAGGTGGTTTGTTGTTCTAGAAGTGGTTATGTTAGGTGACTTCGTAGGTTGAAAATGTTTATGTGTAGGGACTTTGACGGTACTTTTTTGTTTTGAAAGTGGTTATGTTTGGTGACTTGGTACGTTAAAAATAGTTAAATGTAGTGACTTTAAATGTACTTTTTTTTCAATGTGGGTAGCTTTGGTTAGTTGGTAGGTTGAGAATTATTAATTTTAGGGACTTTAAAGGTGTTTTTTTTAAGAGGTTAAGTTTGGTGACTTGGTAGGTTTAAAATAGTTAGGTTTAGGGACTTTAAAAATGTGTTTTTTGGTTTGAATGTGGTTATGTTTGGAGAGTTGGTAGGTTGATAATGATTAAGCGTAGGAACTTTAAAGCTGTTTTTTTATTTTAAATGTGGTAATGTTTGGAGAGTTGGTAGATTGGAAATAGTTGTGTTGGAACTTTAAAGGTATTTTTTTGTTTTGAAAGTGGTTATGTTAGACGTTTGATAGATAGAAAATGGTTAAGTGTAGGGACTTTAAAAGGCGCTTTTATGTTTTGAAAGTGGTTATATTTTTTCACTTGATAGGTTGAAAATGGTGTAGTGTACGGACTTTAAAGGTCTTTTTTTGTTTTCAAAGTGGTTATTTTTGGTGACTTGGTAGGTTGAAAATGTTTAAGTGTAGGGACTTTAATGGTGCTTTTTTGTTTTGAACGTGGTTATGTTTGGTGATTTGGGAGGTTTAAAATGGTTGTGTAGGGATTTTAAAGGTGTTTTTTTGTATTGAAATTGGTTATGTTGGGTGACTTGGCTGGTTGAAAATGGTTAAGTGTAGGGACTTTAAAGGTGGTTTTTGTTTTGAAAATGGTTATGATTGGTGTCTTGGTAGGTTGAAAATGGTTGTGTAGGGACTTTAAAAGTTCTTTATTCTTTTTAAAGTTGTTTTGTTTGGTGACTTGGTAGGGTGAAAATGGTTAACGTATGGACTTTAAAGGTCTTTATTTTTTTTAAAGTGGTTATGTTTGGTGACTTGATAGGTTGAAAAAGGTTAAGTGTATGTACTTTAAAGGTGTTGTTTTTGTTTTGAATATTGTTATGTTTGGTGAGTTGGTAGGTTGAAAATGATTAAGTGTAGAGACTTTATAGGAGTTATTTTTTTTTAAATTATATTAAGTGAGTTTGTAGATTGAAAATGGTTAAATGTAGGGACTTTAAAGGTTCTTTTTTATTTTGAAAGTGGTTATGTTAGAGATTTGGCAGCTTGAAAATGGCTAAGTGTAGGGACTTTAAAGGTGCTTTTCTTTTAAGTGGTTATGTTTGTTGACTTGGTAGGTTCAAAATGGTTAAGTGTATGGACTTTATAGGTGTTTTTTTTTAAAAGTGGTTCTATTTGGTGAGTCGGTAGATTGAAAATGGTTATGTGTATGGACTTTAAAGACGCTTTTTTGTTTTGAAAGTGGTTATGTTTGGTTAGTTGGTAGGTAGAAAATGGTTAAGTGCAGGGACATTAAAGTTGTTTTTTTGTTTTGAAAGTGGTTATATTTGGTGACTTTTTATGTTGAAAATGGTCAAGTGTAGGGACTTTAAAGGTTCTTTTTTGTTTTGAAAGTTGTAATTGTTTGGTTTCTTGTTATGTTGAAAGTGGCTAAGTGTAGGGATGGTGAAGGTGCTTTTTCGTTTTGAAAGTGGTTATATTTGGAGACTTGGAAGGTTGAAAATTGTTAAGTGTAG
>NW_025891141.1:0-1189 GCF_002878395.1 Capsicum annuum
ATGCATGATGGATTATGGCTCAGAAATAAGACTTGCAAGTCTTGGTGTGATGACACCAATCCAAATAATGCCATGGTAATTCAGAAAAAAATAGAATGCATGTTTGAAGTAAGATTTTTTAGATGTTGAAACTAGAATAATACATGATTCAAAACAGGATAAAATTGGGCATCAAGAGAGCTTAGGTGGTTCCCCGAAGAAGGCATTAGTTCAAACAACTCATTGCCTAAAACTGTGATTTGCTGAGTCGGGTATATTATTATATGCTGGCGTAGTGCCCTGTGCCGTATCAGACTCAGACACTTCAACCCTTGCGGCACACTTGGGTTGGGGGCTTCCCCACCAAGTCAATAGTGGATTCCATATAGCCCGTGTAATATCAGACTTGTATGGGAGTGCCACCTAACTCAGAAGTAATATAAAGCTCAGAAACTGCTTTTGGCAAAAAGGTTGTTTTATGATTTTTTCAAGAATGCCCATGTGTTTTGAAAATTATATCTTTTATGATGTTTATGAATACCTCTCACCTATTTTATTTATATAAAACCTTTATTTTAGATTGCCCTGCATACCAGTACATCTGTATTAACCCTCCTCCTTCCAGGTTCTGAGGCATAGTCTAGGGGTCCTGATAAGCAGTAAATTTCATTAGACGAGAGCGAAAAGTACCAGTTGGTGAGCCTTATATATTCCAAAAGGCCTACTTTCTTTCAAAAAATTATTATTTATTATAGTTTTGGTCTACTGGGGGCCTTCTCCCAGTTTTCAGACAGTTCTTATTTGATCATGTAGTAAAGATTTTGCAGACGATTTTCAAATAGTGTTTAGTTGATATTTGATTTAATTCCTCATTGTTAAACTAAATTTAGATTATAACCATGTTTCCATAGCAGATTTTATTTCCGTATTTCCTATTTATATATGAATGGTGTATATGATTACAAGTTAAAAGGGATCTCAAACCTTCATGGTTTGGGATGTCTGTCACGGCCAGGGCACTGGTTTGGGTCATGGCATTCTTGCATAGTGTAATATGTAGAACTTTCCTAGATAATTGCTGTTGTTTTGGGGTTGCTTCAATAGGATAGGATAGTAGGCCTCCTTTTACCTTTAGTGCACTTAGCCTAAATAATGAAAGAATTATGCATGATGGATTATGGCTCAGAAATAAGACTTGCAAGTCTTGGTG
>NW_025891142.1:0-91723 GCF_002878395.1 Capsicum annuum
AATGAACTTGCGATTTATTGGAATCACATGTGTAATACATATCTATTTACATGAATGCACGGTAGTGTTTTGAGTCTTTTGTGATTATAAATGATTGACTCATAATGTATTTAAATATCTTGGATTGGATATGATTTACTTTGTTCATATTATATAAACCTATAATATGGGGTGATTTAATTCAATGAAAATTACTGTTTTAAATGTATTTATTTTGAAATTATTACGTGTAACATTTGTTAATCCTCTAAAGGTCAAATCTTATGAATACATAATTCGTAAAGAGTGATGGACATAAAATTAATTATCCATTAATTTTGATACTTATAACCAATAAATTGATGTTTTTGGTTATAATGTATTTATGAATCACACAAAGATTGATTATTTTCTCTTATAATCATTGAACATTTGAGGAGATGATTTGGATGTATGTTTGATTTATATATATGTTTGATTTATATATTTATTCAAAGATAATAAATATCGTCAATAGATGTATTAAACATTATCAAATTACATTAAGTTGACTTTTAAGCATTATTATGTATATAATGGTATTTTAAAGTTTCGTCCAAAGGAGGACATTAATATACATTTAAGAGTACATTAATCATTTCTGAATCAAATAATATATTTAAACTCTTAACTCAATGTATTAAAAAATGAGCACGTTCTATTTGCATTATTTGCTCTTCATTCACACTTTACCGCCGTTACGATCTTTAATAGTTTTAATTTCTCAGATAGGTGCGAACTGATCAAATTTTATCTGGGGATTTTAGACCTTGATATTAGTCATTGTAATGACCTCACTTTTGTTATTTTATGTAATTTTTTTGTGATTTGATTATTTTACCTCTCCCCATGTTAGCTTTTGTGGTGTTTTTAGGGTGTAAAAATAATTGACACAGTTCCTGCTATATTTCGGTGTGATATTTGCGAGATTGTGATTTGGATAGTCCTAAAAGATTATTAGTTGACTTCATTCAACATCATTTGATTGTCGGATGGAAAAACGAACAATGCCAGGAAATTCAGAACGTCAATTTTAGGTTGGTAACCTAGTTAGTGTGGTTTAATGATTTTTATATCACATTTCGACCCTCCATTTAAAAAATTATAAAATTGGATTTGTGGGTCAATTATTTGAAAATGATATGTTTTAGAAAATCTGATATTGCCATTGAGTTTGGAGCGTTGAATTTAGTTTAGTAGCATAGTTCATTTGAGTTCTCGAGATTCTGGGTGAATCTCGAGAGGTTCGAGGAGACTTGAAATTCTCCAAGATTCCAGCTGGTATTACTGGAAATTATCCTTATGGCAACGGACTTTTGAGCAACGGTTGTCAAAGCATTGCTATAGGATGTCTATTTCAACGGTTCCAACCATTTCAAAAAATAATTGTTCTACCATCTACAATAAATCTTTATAACCATTACTATTGAAGTCTAACTATTGCAACAGTTAGACTTCAAGGAATGGTTATGAAAACCGTTGCCATAAAGTATCTATAGTAACACTTGATGGGTAAAAATATACCTATTACATCGGGTTTTTTTAGTTTCCTACAAAAATTTGCACAAGTCACCCAAACTAAAACCCCTTCCGCTCAAATTTCAGAAGTCCCCTAAATTAAAACTCTCTTCTTCAATATTTGTCGGCTCAATTTTTTAATTGTCACATGTCCACCAAAAATTTGTCAATTTGGACTTTTGTTTGTTAGCTCAATTTGTAATTTGAAACCCTAGGAGCTATCTTCATCTGTTAGAACCCAAAAATTTGTGTTTTGAAATCTTGTTGATGGCAGCTCGATGTGATTTGAACCTATGGCAGCTTGATAGTTGTCGGAATAATACTTGTTGGCCATCATGGTCTTCTCAACGACTCAAATTTCATCACATACAACTTTTTTGTTCTGGTTCATTGTTCAGCCCTAATTTGATTGTAGTTAGCTGTAAATATTGCTATTTTTTTGAGTAGTAATTTATTTCATACTTTATCCTGATGTGATTGTGTTAAAGTGCTTGAGAAGTTTGAATTGTGTTGTTTAATGGTTGTTCAACTAGAAATTTGTTGAGTATAGATACTGTGTATCATAATGAAGAGCACGAGAAGTAGTTATTGATTTATTGTTTTGAGAATGATGTGATTCTTGTAGAAAAAATTCAAACAGATAAAGGGTACTAGTTGTTATATTGTAGCCTGCAAGATGTATGACATTCGATTAAATTATTCAAAATTGGTGGTTTGATTAAGTCTTCGAGGCTACATCTATCTATTGAAAAGCATAATAAGGTAAACACGTCATCTGATTAATAGGCTTGAACAACAGACTGTCCGTGCCTGTTTATTTTGTTTTGCCATAATATCATGTAGTTCTAATAAACACAGGTTAATCTAAGATTTGATAGTTATGAGTTTGATTTTTATTGTATTTTGATTTAGTGGGTGCAAGATACATTATTTATACTTGTTTAATAGATTTTTAACATGTATACATTGCTTGAGCTAAAGCTATTGGATTTGGATGAACCCATATTATTCTGTACTTCTATCCCTGCTGATCAACTAAGTGTTAGTATATAAAGGAAGAATAGAAAAATAAAATACAGAAAGACTTGATATATACATACTTGGAAATATGATTCTGACTTTATCCTATCTATTTGTTTTCCCCTCGCCTTTTGAGGATTTGGATTTCTGTTGTTTCTAAGCAGTTCATTTTTTGTTGTGTTTAATCAGTTTCATTTACTATGGATCAGCTGGTGGCGCTTAAGCTAGGTCGTTCATTACATTTCGTAATTCTCTTGGAAGGGATTGTTATTTGAGAATTGCAATAGAGCTTCATCTGAAGAGAATTCTGGTGAGCTTTTAATTAGTTCTTCATGCGACTACTTTCAATTATTTAGTTCTTTATGGAGATAAATGTAAAAGATTAAATAATTGCTGGAACGATGATTAGTCCTATCTAATGTCATATCCTCGGTAAGCTCAAGCTGTAATGTCTTGTCTAACTACTTCCACCTCTACCTCCACCCTATGTTTTTTTCCCTACCTCACCTCTCAATAATGAACTTGCTAAATTTATTTGACTAGAATTTCAATTGGTTTTGAGTTAGAGTTGAATATTCTGTTGTTGAAGTCTCCATTTTGATTAGACAATAAACAAGCAGCCTGAGACAAGAGATTTTTAAGATTATGTTAGTTATTGAAGAAATAGTGAACCTGCTAAATTGATTTGACTTGCATTACCAATAGAAATATGCTGAGCCTGGAATTAATGGTTAGGAGGTAAAATTTGTCTTGTTTTTTTTCCTTTTTTTTAGTGTTATAGAATGAAATCATTAGTTTGAGGTATAAGTAGCTAGAATTGATTGGAGTTGAATAATTAATAAGAAGGTTCAAAATGGCTTTGGTTTGCTACTCATCAGTGGTTTTTATGTGATACCTTATTATAAATATCTTAAGAGTATAGTATGGGGAGTGAAAAGTGTTATACTATTCACTTTTATTTGTGATAGTTTGCCTTCTCAAATTTGAACTCAATGCAGATCCGAGTTGCTACGTATGGTAAAGAAGAATTCAAAGATGTTAGGGAAAACCATAGTGGAAGATGGGGAAACATCAAATATTGAAACAGTACCCCGTTTTTGGCATGGCATCATGGATGTGTATTTCATTCGTGGAAGGGAGGGGGCATCATAAAGACGATCTTGTATTCTTTGTTAGGAAATTGGTACACCTCTTTCCATTTTCTCTTTGTTATAGGGTTATAAGTTGCAACCTACTAAATCTGAATAACAGTTTAGTGGGAATGAATTAATGCAAAGATATATTTTGGTGTAGCATTTGCAGAAACATGGGTCAAATAAAGATGAATCTGCAAACTCTCCTTACCTTGTATGCAGTTGGGCTCCAAGGTAAAAGCAGAACAAGTTTTCATTTAGATTTCTCTTACACTAATAAAGAAGTTCTTTATTTCATTTAAGGTGCTCATTATTCAAATGTGTTATTTTATGTTGCCACCTAATGTACTGAAGAATTTAGTTGCTTAACAAGAAGTAGAGTGCAGAATGTGATCAACACAAGAAATTTTGGCATGAATATGCCTTGCTTAAGGGAGTAAAAACCCACACTCTAGCCTTATAGGATTTACCTCAAATTTCCATCAAACTCTATCAATTTAGGTTAGAACTTTATAATCAAAGGGGCTAACTCTAGCACATTTCTTATTGCTTGATCGACACGTTTAGTTGTAAACCCAATTCCTCAAGGAATCATTTTTCCACTTGGAACCTGCTTCGCATCAGTTGTCTCCAGTTGTCTGCGAAGGACCTAGTTGTTCTACTTCATGCATAGAACTTTTGTAACCCAGTTCCTCTACTACACATTATAAGAAATGGGTTTTCTATAGTCATTTATCAATCATTAACTCTACTAGTGGCTTATTTGAGATATGTCAAGAGTATGATTCTTGTATAATATTTGTAATGTTTGCTAATCATCAAAACTTTGAATTCAACATAGCTCTAACAGAATATCTGTTGTATTTAACTAGAATGTTATGATCCATATGGGTGAATAAACTTGGAAATTTGTATGAATCATCAAGCTTAGTCTTTTTTACATGCAATTGGAGGAGCTTAGATTTCATTAATATTTTCTTCTTTCTGTGCATTATCTTTTCTAGTTTTAATTTGGATTTTAAGCAGATTTTCAGCCCAAAGGTTAACTGGATTCTTTTGTCCTTCACTACACTTGTTTTCAGGTCTATGTTGATTCTGCACATGTCAAAGAAAAAAATCAAGGTATTTCAAGCTTTTGAATACGCCTGAAATAAGACTCCAATAGAAATAAATAGGACTGGAAAATTATATCTTGGTTTTGAAAAGGAAATATATTGGACGCACTAGATATTTGATTAATTATTGCCAAATGCTACCTTTGGAAATGATGGTGAGGTGTTATTAGATTTCCATCTTGCATGATAATATGAGTTATTTTCTCTCAAAATTGGCAACATAGTAGTATTTTTTCACTCCTTCTAAATAAAGGCTAGTGGTTCATCAACATGCTACTAGTAGATAAAAATACTAGAATTTTGTAAGTTCATCTCTAGAGTAAAGCCTAATTTACTAGTTAGTGGCCAAAAAATAAATGTCTATTAGAGTGTCGCCAAGAGATCATTCAGTTTCCCTGGTGATTTCACTTTGTTGGCAGGTTCATCACTCTACATGGACCATATGTTAGTCGGGGATATGTACTTTCAAGTTTTCTAAGTAATGTTATATGGCCTTTGTCATGTTTTTTTTGAAGTGTTCCCTTGAACTTCAAATTTGACTTTTATGTCACTTAGATGTACTCAAAACTTAGATTATTGATTACTAAGGAAAAGCTATATTGGCTGCTTTTGCAGTTAGCTGCTACTGTTTCTCTGATAACTTGGGATCTTATTAAAAATCTTATGCAGGAAGGTTTGGACGGGGGATGAAGAACCTGTTGTTCGATATTATTCAAGTGTGTCTACTGCATCGAGGATATATCAGCTTGGAGTCTTCCTAAATCATCGAAGAGGAATCCGCTTTGTGTTTTACGTCAAGCAATTATTACTTCCCAAATGATCATGTGCAACTTAAGGTGGTCTCCTTACAGATTGGTTGTTTTATTACATTAGGGCCCATAAGAAGAAGGTAGAGATGTTGTACATAGCTTTTGTGAGGAATAGCGATCTAAGCATCTGCTACGTACTCTCCGATTGTGAAATTTTTTTGTATGTTAGAGTTTTGAATTCCTCCTTCAAAGAAAAGACTCTGTTGGTCAATGCTGCAAGGATGGAGGCGATGTGGTATCTTTTGATGTCTTCTTGTTCAGTAGTTTATGGCACACGTTGGTTGCTAGCTTATAAATTACTAAGGATTAATTGTGACTTTCATTATGCTTTGTGTGTGTATAAATAGTTATTGTACAACATTTGGAATCATGTTCAATAACAAGCGTTTTTATAAATCTTCTTTCCTATTAATACATCAATTAATGAGAACTGATGAGTCCAGAGTAGTGATGTGCTAAGAATATCACCTTATGAAGGTTAATTCTTATTTGATTTTGGATACTTTCGTTTTAATCTATTAGCACTAATTCTCTGTAAGACCCCACAAAATTCTCTCGTAGTATAAGCCTTAGAGCATGTTCTATGAAGTGTTAATTTGCGTCTAAAAGGTTAAGAAGTGTCTTCCCAAGTGAGAAGTATTTTGAACCATGTAAATTTTCCCTAATATCGACTTTTTGCCATGTAGAGCATTGAATAAGCTTTTCATCGATATAAAATTTTCCCAAATCCAACACTCGAGTAAAGAGTTAGAGCCATTTTAGTGAGAAAATATGCCACCTAGCACTTTAGCACGTCACGGAGCCAGCAAAATGGCAATCGTAAAAATCTAGTGAGCCTCCACAATTATGACGCATTACACCAAGGCTTAATTTTAGAATTATCAATTTATAGTGCACCAACAAGATTCCACAGCATCGTGGTGCCTTTCTAGTTTGCAACCAATGTGGCAATGCAATTTCTGCCGCGTCACGCCATTAAGTAGTTTCCTGATTTTCCAATTTCTAGTGAACTGGCGCGATTATAGCACGTTGCGCCAGCATGTAAAATCAGTATTTTTCAGTTTAATTCCAAGGGCGAAAAGGGTCTTTTCCCAATCCCTATATATACTCCTTAACACAGGTTTTGGCCTCATTTCACCCAATTTATCATTGTTTTCACTCAAAGTTATTCAAGAACAAGAGCTAGGTTTTATACAAAATCAATACCCTTCCTTCTTCTTCAAGAGAAATCAAGAAATTAAGAATCTCTCCAAGGGCTTTCAAGAAAGAGTTTCTCTAAGGTATGTAGATGTTGATTCTTGGGTCCCTTTAATCCAAGAAGCTCAAGAACCTTTTTCTAAAATTCAAAGATCTTATTTTTGTGGGTTTTCATGATTCATGTGATTTGAAATTGATGTTCATGCTATTATTGAGTTTTGATTCATGTTTGTTTGCAAGGTTTTCAAGCTTTGACCCTAGTATGTGATATTCATTATAAACACTATTCAAGTTGCTTGTTAAGTTATGTGTTAATGTCAATTAAGTGAAGAAAATTATTGAATAAGCATAGCATGCTCCCCATATGTTTGATAAAATTCTTATGTAAAGGAATTATAGCCATTATAGCATGTTGACTAGAAATCCCCAATTGTGTACAAGCCCATGCATGTCAAGTGCTTGTTGAAAAGCCTTAGTGAATGAATTGTGATATGATAGCATGAAATTCCCCAATTATGTGCTCTTTGATACATGCTAAAACTTTAATACATGCTAAGTGTTTGATGCAAGACGTTGTTGAATGGAGTATGATCCAATAGCATGTCCCCAAATGTTATTACATGTTTAGGATTCCTAAATGGTTAAAGTGATGCCTTAGTGATTGTGATGGTGAATGATTGTCCATGATCTTGATTATTCAAGAATGGTTATATTTTACTTTTATGTTATCGAGTCCTACGGGTATTTATACCCGATAATTTAGCTACAGTCTAGAGCCCGTGTTAGTTTTACAATAATTCCCGTTGAGCCATGATTTGTCAGAACTCAGTGAGTTATAGAACTCTATATTCTCAGATAGATACAGAACTTAACAAATCTTAGTTGTATCTATAATTGTCGTAATCTTAATATCACTAGTAATCTAGCCTCAGTTCTGTACCCAGCTAAGATCTAGTAGTATTCAAGTGCTCAGTTCTGACCTTTGTAGTAATTGAGTACTCTATTCAAAGCTCACTATCGTTCAGTCAGATAATGAGGTTTAGTAGTATTCCGTCAGATATGAAACCAAGTGAATTCAGCTTAACTCAGTCAGATCATTTGAGAAACATGATCAGTATTAGATTTAGCTTAGTTTGTGTTCATTTAAGAATCAGTTAAGAGTTTTTCAGTTGGGAGTAAAGCTAGCACCGAGCGAGGGAAGGGATGGCGACTCCCCCTCAGAAAGGCAGAGTCAGTAAGAGCAATCCTTGAACTCTAGAACTGCATAGCAAGCGCAGGATGCAGGAGTCACCCATCAGGAAAGGCTAGTCAACCGTCAGATAGGCTTCACTATTATATTGCCTTAGGCTTGACTTCCTGCGAGGGTCACCCATCATATTGGCTTGACCAAAGAGGTCTTTACCCATGGCACGGTGTTCATACCCTTTCAACTGGGGTTATAGGTTGGACCCCACCAGTTCAGATTCGGGGCATGTCAATTAAATGACTATGTCTTATAGTTCCAGTTTCAGTATTAATCTTCAGAAATTAGGACTGTCATATAAAGTTATCTATCTCAGTGAGGAACTCACATAGTTCTATTAATTCATGGACCACCCATCAGATAGGCTTGGTCCCATATAAAGTTATTCAGTATTAGATCTAGAGATCACCCATCATATAGGCTTGATTTCAGTCTCATATTTTGGTGAGTAATCTCATTATCAGATCCCGAGGTCACCCATCAGATAGGCTTGATCTCAGCCTCATATTTAGTTGAGTATTTTTGTTATTATATATAGAGATCACTCATCAGATAGGCTCGATCTAAGTCCCATATTTTAGTTGAGTATTCTTATTATTATTTCCCGAGATCACCCATCAGATAGGCTTGATCTCAGTCTTATATTCCATTAAGTAATCTAATTATCAGATCCCGAGATCACCTGTCAGATAATCTTGATCTCAATCTCATATTCAGTTGAGTAATCTGATTATCAGATCCTGAGATCACCCATCATATAGGCTTGATCTTAGTCTCATATTCAGTTGAGTAATCTCACTATCAGATCCCGAGATTAGCTGTTAGATAGGCTTGATCTCAATCTCATATTCTGTGAGGAATCTTATTATCAGATCCTGAGATCACCTATCAGAAAGGCTTGATCTTAGTCTCATATTTAGTTGACTAATCTTATTATTAGATTCTGAGATCACCCATCAAATAGACTTGATCTCAGTCTCAGATTCAATTAAGTATTCTTGTTGTCAGATTTGGATATGATCATTTCTTAATATTGATAGAAGATTCCGGAATTATCCATTAGAGAGGTTTGATCTCCGGTGCAGTCAGTCGAAAGTCGAAAGCTCAGAATTCAGTCATTGATATGAGTAGATTTAATTAATCAATTTTAGTATTTTGAGTCACGATAATTTCAGTTGTGGTTCGTGTATTCATGCATATGTTCTTATTCAGTACTCTCATGATTATTCAGTTAGGTAATTATTTATGCATGAGCCCTTGCATTTAGCTTTACCTCATCTTCATACTCGGTACATTCCCGTACTGACGCATTTGCTCTAAGGTGTTTTATTTGACACCATAGTTTCAGAGGCATGAGATCCAGAGTTCTCTTACCAGCCCAGTCCCAATCAGCAGTAGTAGACATAGTAGTGAGTCCTTTTCAATCGAGGATTATCCTTATTTTTTATTATTATTGTATCATACTTAGTTAATTTTTAGTAGATGGAGTTAGTTGGGGACATATCCCATCAACTCTACTGTTCAGATAGTTTAGAGGCTCTTCAGATAGATGTATCAGTGTTTAATTTTCAATTTTAAGTATTTTTAGATGTTTTGAACCTTATGGCCAGTTTCCACATTTATTATTATATTATGCAGTGTTCAGGTACAATATCAGTAGAGGGTTAGCTTGTGGTCCTTCGGGATCATGAGCACCGTGTGATATTTCAATTCTAGTAAATCAAATTCTTACAAACTTGGTATCAAAGCCTAAGGTTCAATACTGTCCTAGGGAGTCTAAACAGCCGCATCTAATAGAGTCTTGTACATGGGTATGTTTTGTGCCATATTTATGTACAAGAGGCTATAATATGTTTTTAGGAGCAGTTTCCCTTCTTTCAGTATTCATGTCATACGAGTGAGCATGAACTCAAGTTGATCCTCATTCTAATCTACCTCTTTTTCCTATTTACAAAGGATGTCTCCTGGCAGAGATAATGCCTGTAGGGTTGATTTAACGCCTCAGATCTGGTATTTGGAAGCTACACGATGCTCATGACCCCAAAGGACTACAAGCTAACCCATGACTGATATCTATATCTGTACACCACATAATATGATATAATAATGCGAAAACATTCTTTGAAAGGCCATAAAGTTCAATATTGAACATAATCTGAATGATATAACATCCGTGTGAGGTAACAAAATACACAAAACAAAACTAAAAATACTGAAGTCTGAAACATGATGGTCTATAAAGCCTCTAACTGACTGAACTGCCTTAGTAAGGAGTTGATGGGACATGTCCCCAACTAACTCTAACTAATAAACTGATTAATGATATAATAGGGAAATAATCATGTCCTCAAAAGATAAGGAATTACTTCTAACTCTGTCTGTGGATATCTGGAATTAACTGTTACTCTGGAGCTCGTGTCTATGAATCTATGGTATAAGAAACCATAGCGCAAATGCATCAGTACTTTGAATGTACTGGTATGCATTGAGGTAGGCTGAATGCATGGGGTTCATATGCATAAACAATAATAATAAATGACTAACTATCATGAGTGTGAGAATACATGCATGAGACATAACAATTGACACTAATATTATCATTACATAATTACTGAATCTGAATATAACTGATAACATGAGTGACTGTATCTGATAGTCCAAAATCTGATGGAATTATCTGAGTTTTGTACTGTATTTGAGTTGATAGTTTTTTACAGTCCTGAAATCTGAAGAACTATCTAAGTTATATTATTGAGACTTATTGACTATATCTGACAGCCCTGATTCCTTAACATGAAACTATAGGAAGTAGTTATCTAGCCGATATGCCCTTGATATGCCATTATGGATAAGTTGGGGTCCAATCTGTAACCCCAATTTGAAGGGTATCAATATCGTGCCACCAATAAGGACAAGTTATGGGTGACCCTCATCTGATAGTGTCCCCAAAAGAAAATGGTGAGGCCCTTATCTGACAGTGCTTATCCACCTCATCAACCCTCATCGGATAGTGTTGACGTCTTAACCTATGTTGGCTACGTAGTTTTGGAATGCAAGGATGACTTCTAAGAGTCACACCTTTATCTGATAGTGTGTGTTCCCATCCTTGGGTTCACTCAGTGCTAATTCCTACTCCCATCTGAATAGACTCTGAACATGATTTACCAAACTAAACATGGACTGAGTTACTCAATTCCGTTGACTAAAGGAATACTACTAATATCTGAAAACTGACTGAGTTCATGAGATCATGGAGATTTCCTGAGTTATAAGACTATTTGATGTCTAAGGATTCATAGCTAGGCTGAGAGTATCGTGAATACATGACATGGCTCTAGGCACACAACTAGCATTTTGGGTACGAGTACCCCCAGGACTGGATGGAAAAAAACTGACCAAGCATAACTTATTTGAACATATAACCAACATCATAATCCATAATACATTATTAGAAACATTTCATCAAAACATGTAATATGCATAACTTGTACATACAAGGGGATTTCATGGTATTATGCTAGTTAGGCACTTTTCCTTCATCCAGGCATTTAATCAAACAGATTATAGGAATAATATCTGTAGACACCATTATTCAACAATTACACATCATGATTCAATATCTAATTTCATCATCCTAGGGTTTAATCCTAGGTTCACATGAATATACATCTAAACAAATCAATTCCACATAACATTAATCACCCAACATGGATTTGAATTCAATTTATCATTCCCAACATAAACAAAATAAACCCAACATAAAGTTCATAATGAAAATCTAAAATCCTAACTTTAGAAAAGAGATTATTTGGCTTCATGGACGATAGGAGTCCGTGAATAAACACTATGTATACCTTGGTTCATGATTTCGTGAAGATTGATGGAGGAAATTCTTGATTCTGAATCTTCTATGGAAAGCCCTATGTTGTTCTTGAGAGGTTTTTGAGAGACGAGAGTCTATTTTTGGTGAAACATGGCTGAATCACGTGTTAAAAGGCTTAAATAGGGTGGGAAGTTGACCCTTTTAACTCTGGACACATTATTTACTTTCAGTAAAATTTTTGCAAACTGAACCCCTGGTGGGACATGGCGCTATTACGCCGTGTCACTAGAATTTCATAATTGGGAAACTGATGGATGGTGCGATGCGGAGCCATTGCGTTTCTCCTTCTTGTACGACCTGGAACTTTGGCGCGACGCAGAGAAAATCATGCTAAGACACTGGAAAAAAGGTTAATTCTGAATTTAGACCCTGGCGCGATGTGCCATAATTATGGACCCCTACTAGAAATTTTAAAATGATATTTCCTCTTGTAGCGTGGTGCTCCACTAACTAATATGATGCTGTTTTACGTTGGGAACTTAAAATAGTCATAATTTTTGACCCATTTATCGGATTTGGGCTAATCATATATAGATGGAGAGCTTATTGAGTTTCACATATGACCAAAAGAGAAAATCTTGAGAATTCCTCATGTAATAACCATCATTCAATTTAGAAGCTAATACTAAACATTCTTGTGATAGAAATTAGCTAGTAAAAAGTTCAGGGTATTACAATATCTCCCCCTTGAGAACATTCATCCTCAAATGAGACTGACTGAGAGGGGAGAATAGATAACTGACGTATATGCTAAACAAGAATAACTAGAACATAATCTCATGACTGAAATGACTAACAAGCTAAACATATAATACTGAACATGCATATCTGATGCATGTATAACTGAATCATGAATGCATGACTAAGTGTTCTGAAGAACTAAGTATCTCACAATGAGAATGGATGTCAGATGCATAATTACATAACTGAACGGATACATACGTGCATGACTGAATATACAATGGTACTTGATACCAAGTTTCTAATGGGAACATAAACATGAAGTTGCATACCAAGTTTGTGATGAATGCCGAACATGAAACTGAGTATGATTAAAGAGAACTGTTACCTTGAGCTTGATCTGAGCTGGCAAAGAAGAGGTGAGGATACTTGGTACGCATGTCTACCTCTACTTCCTAAGTAGCTCCCTCGATGGACTGATTTTGCCAAAGAACATTAACTAGAGGGACTTCTTTGTTCCTCAATCTATGAGTCTGATAGTCTAAGATTTCGATTGGAAAGTCTTCATAAGAGAGAGTGTCCTGAACATCAATGCTATGCATAGGGACTACAACTGATGGTTCACCTATGCACTTCTTGAGCAAAGAGATATGAAAGACTTGATGAACTGAGGCTAGGTCTGAAGGAAATTCGAGCTTATAAGATACCTTTCCAAATCGACTAAGAATCTTAAAAGGACTGACATATCAGGGACTGAGTTTCCCTTTCTTGCCGAACCGCTTCACTCAATTCATAAGAGAGATCTTAAGATAGACATAGTCACCAATCTCAAACTGGAGATCTTTTCTACAAACATCTACATAAGACTTCTGTCGGCTCTGAGCAGCCCAGAGTCTTTCTCCAATTAACAAGACTTTTTCTATGTTGTTAAATACTAAGTTAGGCCTAATAACTGAGGCCTCACTAACTTCTAACCAACTAATTAGATATCTACACTTTCTACCACAGAGATCTTTGAATGGAGCCATCTGAATAATGGAATGATAGTTATTGTTGTATTCAACTCAATCAAAGATAAGTAGTCATCCCAACTTCCCTTGAAATCGATTACACACGCATTTAGCCTATCTTATAATGTTTGAATGGTCCTTTCAGCTTGACCATCTTTCTGAGAATGAAAGGTTGTACTAAGATGAACTTGGGTACCTAGACCCTTTTGGAATGCTTTTCAGAAATTAAAGATGAACTGGGCACCTCTGTCTAAGATAATGGACAATGAAGCACCATGCAATCTGATCAACTCCTTGATGAAGAGTTTGGCATAATCCTCGACTGAATAAGAGGTATGAACTGGAACAAAATAAGATGACTTGGTAATTATGTCTTCAATGGCCCAGACTGAATCATGCTGATGATGAATTTAAGGTAGACCCATCACAAAGTCCATGTTCACAACATCCCACTTCTAAGTAGGAATACTAAACTCTTGCATGGACCCACTAGGCTTCTGATGCTCTATCTTAACCTGCTGACATGTAGAGTGCTTTGCTACAAACTCTGTAATGTCTCTCTTTATCCCACTCTACCAATATATTTACCACAAGTCGTGGTACATCTTTGTGGCCCCTGGATAAATAGAGTAGAGCGCACCATGCGCTTCTGCAAGAATTTGCTGCCTTAAGTCATCTATACCTGGAACACTGAGATGACCCTGACAACAAAGAACACTATCTCCCCCTTGGGAGAAAACCTCTATTTTGTGATCCTAAACTGACTCTTTCAACTTGACAAGGTTGGGATCTCTATCTTTCTTTTCTTTCACCTCGTAAATGAGAGATAATTCTAAAATGCTCTGAACCCATATATCACCCTCATCTGTATCGACTAAGTGAACTCCTAGTATGGCAAGATGATGGACTTCCTGAGCTAAATTTTTCTTACTATCCTTAACATAAGAAACACTGCCCATGGATAGTCCACTGAGAGTGTCGGCTACTATGTTGGCCTTGCCTTGATGTTAAAGGACACTTATGTCATAATATTTCAAGAGCTCTAACCTCCTTGTCTAATGAAGATTGAGATCTTTCTGAGAAAACACATACTGAAGACATTTTTGGTCAGTGAACATATCTATATGAACACCGTATAGATAATACCTCCAAATCTTTAAGACAAAGACTACGGCTGCTAACTTAAGATCAAGAGTAGGATAATTCCTCTTATAGGGCTTAATCTTTCTAGAGGCATAGGATATGACCTTACCATGCTTTATCAGGACACAACCCAAACATACTCTGGATGCATCACAATACACTACAAAACCATCTTGACCATTTGAAAGAGTAAATACTTGAGCTGAGGTAAATCGAGTCTTCAACTTTTGAAAACTCTTCTTGCAAGGATCTGACAACTGAAACTTAACTTTCTTCTGAGTTAATCTGGACATAGTGGATACAATAGAAGAAAATCCATTAACAAGCCATCTGTAATAGTCAGCCAAACCCAAGAAATATATGATATTTGATAGAGAGATAGGGTGAGGCTAGTTTCTTACTGCTTTGATCTTTAGAGGATCCACTCTAATGCCATCACCAGAAATGAAGTGACCAAGGAATGCTACTGACCTTCGATAAAAAATTTGTACTTAGTCAATTTGGCAAATAGCTGATGATCTCTGAGAGTCTGAAGTACTATTCTGAGATGCTCTACATGATTACGCTCATTGCAGGAATAGACCAGAATATCATCTATGAAGACTATGATGAACATGTCTAAGTAATGCTTGAAAACATGGATCATCAAGTCTATGAAAGAGGCTGCAGAATTGGTAAGACTAAATGACATGACTAGGAATTTGAAATGACCATACCGGGTACGGAAAGCTATTTTTGGAATGTCACATTCTTTGACTCTGAGCTGATGATAGCTGGATCTGATGTTTATCTTAGAAAAATAACTGGCACCCTGAAGTTGGTCAAACAAGTCATCGATTGTGGGATGAGGATACTTGTTCTTGACCATGACCTTATTGAGTTGACGGTAGTCTATACACATTCTGAGAGAACCATATTTCTTGCGCACGAATAATACTGGAGCTCCACACAAGGAAATGTTAAACCTGATGAATCCCTTATATAAGAGATCCTTCAATTGTCCTTTCAGTTCTCTAAGTTTTATGGGTGTCATTCTATATGGTGGAATAGAGATAGGCTGAGTATCTAGAAGAAGATTAATACCAAAGTCTGTTTCCCTTTTGCGGGGAATTCCTAGAAGATCTTTGGGAAAGATATCTAAATATTTACCTATAACTAGAACTGATTCAAGGTTTGGTGTTTTGGAACTAGTGTCCTTAACTCGAACAAGATGATAGACACATCCTTTAGATATCATTTTCCTTTTCTGAAGGTAGGAAACAAGCTGACCCCTGAAAGTGGATACACTACCCTTTAACTCGAGGACGGGTTCATTTGGGAACTAAAACTAGACTATTCTATTTTTGCAGTCGACTGTGGCATATAAGGAATAAAGCCAATCCATGTCGAGAATGACATCAAAATTAGTCATCTCTAATACAAATAAGTCTACTGAAGTGACTTTCTGAAATATCATAACAGGGCAGTTCATGTAAACCCGCTGGGCTATGATGGTTATACCCACTAGGGTAGAGACTGAAAAGGGCTCTGCTAGGATTTCAGGACTAATTCAAAATCGCCTGCTAAATAGGGAGTAACGAAAGACAAAGAAGCTCTTGGATCTAGCAAAGCATAAATATGCACATAAAAGATCTGTAATTTACCGGCAACCACTTTATGAGAATTTTCCTAATCTTTTTGGGATTGAAATTTATAGAGATGATTTGGGTACTACCTACTAGTAGCACTAGAGGTGGCACCCTATAAATTTAGCCAACCAGACTGAGCTGAGGAGTGATTTTATTGACCTTGAGGAACTGGCTGAGGAGAGTCTCTGACTCTATGGCCTGGCTTTCCATATCCAAAACAAATACCACTGCCAGCTCTATAAATACCATGATGGTGCTTGCTATAATTCTACCAAAGAGGAAAGGTGCGGGCAATGCTAACTCTACCCTAGGGCTTAGAGCCTGGCGCTCTATCTCTGTTACCCTCCCTAAACTTAGGAATTGGAGCATTTGCTACAGAAGGAGCTGTAACTGATGACTTAGGATGAAGCTGGGAATAATTTTCTCCTTTTGATTTAGGTTGAGAGAAGTTGAAACTACCTGTCTTCACTCTCTTATTTTGCTTCTCCCTCTGCTTAATCTTCTAATCCTCTATCTACTAAGCATGAGTTATAGGCCAGGCTAAAGTTATGTCACTATTCATCATGGCAGATCTGCACTCATTTACCATGCTATCATTTATCCCTGAAGAGAACTTACTCATCTTGGCTCTGCTGTCTGCAACCACATGACGGGAATATCTGTCTAATTAAGTAAACTTAAAAGAATACACTTTCATTGTAATATTTCCTTACCTAATGTTTAAATATTCTAGAACCTTAGCCTCTATAAGATCTTGGGGAAGGAATCTATCAAAGAATGCAGTGACAAACTCCTCCCACTCTATAGGACCTGCATTATCTGACCTCTCTGACTTCCACTGTTTGAACCAAGTATGAGCCACATACTACAGTTGATATGCAGCTTGCTTAGCACTCTCAACAGGAGTCACCCATGATGTCTGTCACCTTCTAAACCTGATCACTAAATTCCCGAGGGTCCTCACCTACCTTAGACCCGAGGAAGGACAGAGGATTCATTTGAGTAAAGTCCTGAATTGTAGCTGTGGCTAAATTGGCCACTGGGTTGGTCGAAATGACTACTAGAAATTCATTTTAAGTAGCAACTGACTGAGTAAGAGTAGTAAATGCAGCCCTGAACTCCACATGAGAAATATGATCGCCCAAAGGATCTTCAGGCTGAGGGGCTGACTAATTTCTGTTTCTTTTTTTAAAAAGGCATATTCTGTAGAAGTAAGCAAGAAATAGATTAGACTTAGAGATTGACTTGAGATTATGCTCACAGGCACAACATAGATACTGAAAGAGGGGAAATTATTCCCTAAAAATCTCATAGCCTCCTGTACATAATTGTGGCGCGCAACACACCCATGTACAAGACTCTACTAGATGCGGCTTTCATACTTCCTAGGACACTATTGAACCTTAGACTCTGATACCAAGTTTGTAATACCCCAGATCTGGTACCCAGAATACTACACGGTGCTTATGACCCCGAAGGACCAAAGTTAATCCATGACTGATATCTATACCTGTACACTACATAATATGATATAATAATGCGGAAACATGCACTGAAAGGGCATAAGGTTCAATACTGAACATAATCTGAATGATATAACATCTGTGTAGGGTAACAAAATACCCAAAACAAAACTAAAAATAATAAAGACTAAAACATGATAGTGTAGAAATCCTCTAACTAACTGATCAGATATGTCCCCTACTAACTCCAACTAATAAATTGATTAATAAGATAATAGGGAAATAATCATATCACTGAAAGATGAGGACTCACTTCTAACTTTGTCTGTGGATATCTGGAATCTACTATTGCTCTAGAGCTCGTGTCTCTAAACCTATGGTATAAGACACTATAGCACAATGCATCAGTGCTTTGAATGTACTGGTATGCATGTGAGATAGGCTGAATATATGAGGTTCATATGCATGAACAACAATAGTAAATGACTAACTATCATGAGTGTAAGAATACATATATGAGACATAACAACTGACACTAATATTGTGATAACATGATTAATGAATCTAAATATAACTGATGACATGAGTAACTATATCTGACAGTCTTGAATTTAATGGAACTATATGAGTTCCGTACTTTATCTGAGTTGACTGTATCCGACAGTCCTGAAATTTGAAGAACTATCTGAGTTCTATTACTGAGACTGATTAATTGTATATGATAGTCCAGATTTTATAACATGAAACTATGGTAAGTAGTTATCTAACTAACTTACCCCTGATACAATATTATGGCTGAGTTAGGGTCCAATCTGTAACCCCAATTGGAAGGGTGTCAATACCGCACCACCGTTAAGGATAAGTTATGTGTGACCCTCATCTGATATTGTCCCCAAAAGAGAATTGTAGGGCCCTTATATTATAGTGCTTATCCACCTCATCAACCCTCATCAGACAGTGTTAATGTCTCAACCTATGCTGGCTACATAGTTCTTGAATGCAAGGATGACTTCTAAGAATCACACTCTCATCTGATAGTTTGTGTTCCCATCATAGGGTTCACTCGGTGCTAATTTATACTCCTATCTGAATAGACTCTAAACATGATTTATTGAACTAAACATGGGTTGAGTTACTGAATTCCATTGACTGATGGAATACTACTAATATCTAACAAATGACTGAGTTCATAAGATCATGGATATTTCCTGAATCATTACACTTTCTGAAGTCTAAGGACTCATAGCTTGGCTGAGATTATCATGAAAACATTACATGGATCTAGGCATACAGCTAATGTTTTAAGTACGAGTACCCCCAGGACTTGATGGAAGGAAATTGACCAAGCATAACTTACTTAAACATATAACTAACATCATAATCCATAATCCATTTATAGAAGCATTTCGTCAAAACATATGATAGGCACAACTTGTACATACAAGGGGATTTCATGGTATCATGCTAGTTGGGCACTTTTTCTTTATCTAGGCATTTAATCAAAAACATGATAGGCATAATATATGTAGACACCATTATTCAACAATTACAAATCATGATTCAACATCTAATTTCATTACCCTAGGGTTTAATCATAGGTTCACATTAATATACATCTATACAAATCAATTACACATAACATTAATCACCAAACATGGATTTGAATTCAATTTATCATTCTCAACATAAAAAAAATAAACCCAACATGAAGTTCATAAAGAAAATCAAAAATTTTGACTTTATAAAAGAGATTCTTGGGCTTAATAGATTAAAGGAGCCCATGAATGAACACTATGCATACCTTAGTTCATGATTTTGTGAAGATTTACGAAGAAAATTCTTGATTCTGAATCTTTTATGAAAAGCCCTAGCTTTTTCTTGAGAGATTTTTGAGAGAAAAAAGTGTATTTTGGGTGAAAAGTGGCTGAATCACGTGTTAATGGGCTTAAATAGGGGTGGAAAGTTGACCCTTTTAACCCTCGTTGCATCATTTACTTTCAGTAAAATTTTCTTAAATGAAACATCTGGCGCGACGTAGTGCTATCGCGCCGTATCACTAGAAATTGACAATTGAGAAACTGATGGATGGCGCGACGTGGATCCATCACGTTGCCCTTTATTTTGCGATCTAGAACTTTGGCGCGATGTAGAGGAAATCACGCTAAGACACTAAAAAAAGGACAATTTTGAATTTGGGCCCTAGCGTGATGTGCCATAATTATGGACCCCTACTGGAATTTTCCAAATGCCATTTTCTCTTGTGGCGCGGTGCGTAAATGACTAATATGGTTCTGGTTTATGACAAGAACTTGAAATAGTCGTAACTCCTAATCCGATTATTAGATTTTGGTGAATCTCATATCGATGGAAATCTTATTGAATTTCCCATATGAAAAAAATGGAAAATCTTAAGAATTCCTCATGGAATAACCATAACTCAATTTAGAAGATAATACTAGAAATTCTTGAGATGAAATTAGCTAGGAAAAAGTTTAGGGTATTACATTTGATGACCATCCCCCTCAGCATGTAGATCCTGAGAGTAAAAATGTGTTATATGCAGAGTTTCAAGTAGCTTTTTAGGCACTAGCCCAAGCTATGACTAATGTTTAGGGTAACTATAAAGTTTTGGCCTCACCTCAGCAAGATGGGGGTTCAGCCTGAGCTAGAATTAGAGATTTCATGAGAATGAGCCCGTAAGAATTCTTTGGGTCAGTAGCAGGTGAGGACCCATAGCTTTATCGAGAAGGGGTGGTAAGATCACCTAGTTTATGCATATTTCTGAGGAAGATAGTGTAGAGTTAGCATCCTATAGATTGAATGATATTTGTCATAACTGGGTTGTAGTATGGAAGAAGGATAGAGGGAAGGATGTAGCTCCCATGACTTGGCAGGAGTTTCAAAATGCCTTTTTAGGTAAGTTTTTCCCACTAGAGATGAGGGAAGCTAAGGTAGAAGAGTTAATGAACCTAAGTTAAGGCTCCATGAGAGTGAAAGAGTATTGTGTTAAGTTTAACCAGTTAGCTAAGTATGCTCCCAACTTGATAACAGATCCTAGAGCGAGTATGAGTAAGTTTTTGACTGGTGTGTTTGGGTTGGTATTGAAAGAGTGTAGAACCACTATACTCAATATAGATATGGACCTTTCCAGACCGATGATTCATGGGTAGCAGATTGAGGTAGATAAAGAGAAAGAAAGAGAGAGTGAGTAAGAGAGCCATGATAGGTAGTTATGGTTTCTCTGAGGTAGGGTTCTAGGGTGGTAGACATTTATAGCATAGTTATAGATTTTTATTTCCAGCTCCATCCTCAGCTAGTGTACCCACCCAAAGTTTGGGGATGTCAATTATGATGGGGCACCAGGCTCCAAAGCCCTAAGTAGTGCTTGTGGTGTTCGTACCAATCCACTTTGTGTAGAGTATAGAAAGAGCCACCTAGGTATATGCATAGCCAGTAGTGATGTGTGCTTTGAGTGTGGTGATACAGGACACAACATGCGAGAATGTAGAGTGCTAGCTCAGAGGGGTAGAGAGTTTCTTTAGCAGAGTGCCCCTTCTGGTGCCAATAGTATTCAGCGTCAGAACAGTCTCTATTTGTTTTAGACTCTCCATGATCATAAAAGGTTCCCTGATATAGATTCGGGTATGTTATGAGTCCCTCATATTTGTGATATGCATTGCTAGATCCTTTGCTTCCATTTTGATCTTATATGTCAACATGAGTCATGCATTAGTTTCAGATCTCAGTTGGTCAATCATGACCCGGTTCATAGGTGCCCCGTTCACCGCCCTAATAATTTAGCAAAGTATGTTTAGAGGGACATAGAGTCCCAAGGGGGAGATACCCCCTGATATTGCGATGCTCTCATGTTCTTAGACTCATTCATTTGTATTTTAAGACTCTCTTTATGAAGTTAACATCACTGATCATTGCATAGCTTGTCATGCTTTTGAGAGTCAGTTCAGTCAGATATTCATGCATTAGATATGCATGTTCAGTAGAAAAAGTTTAGTTTTTTTTTGTGTTTAGTCATGCATTCATGAGAACAACTCAGTTACTCAGTTACGAGTCCATGCACAAGATATGCATGTTTATTATGAGAATTCATCTTATGAGTTGCTTCAGTCGAGTATTCCATGCATCAGATATGCATATCCAGTATGAGAGTTTAGAATATCAGCAGTTCCAGTTGCATGGTCATGTTTCAGATGTTCCAGTTCATTAAGTAAGTTCAGTCGATCAATATTCTTAGCCTATCAAATGACATTCGAGGATGAATGTTTTCAAGTGGGAGATATTGTAAGACCCTTCAAAATTCTCTCATAGTCTAAGCCTTAGAGCGTGTTCAGTGAAGTGCTAATCCGGCCATTAAAGGTTGAGAAATGTCTTGCCAAGTGAGAACTATTTTGAACCATGTAGAATTTCCCTAAGTGAAGTGTTAATTCGGCCATAAGCTTTCTGTCAACACCAAATTCGCCCAAATCCAACACTCGAGCAAAGAGTTAGATTTATTTTAGTGAGACAGTGTGCCACCTGGAACTTTAGCACATTGCAGAGCCAACCAAAATGGCAATCATCAAAATCCAGTGAGCCTCCATGATTAGGGCATGTCGCACCAACGCTTAATTTTAGAAATGTCGATTTCCAGTGCACCAACAAGGTTTCACCGCGTCGCAGTTCCTTTTTAGTTCTCAACTAAGGTGGCAACGCAATTTCCACCATTTTGCGCCATTAAGCAGTTTCTCAATTGTCCAGTTTTCATTGAGCTGGCGTGATTATGGAGCGTCGCGCCAACATGTAAAATCGATAATTTTAGTTTAATTCCAAGGGTGAAAAGGATCTTTTTCCAACCGCTATATATAATCCTTAACACGGGATTTGGCCTCATTTTCACCCAAAATATCATTGTTTTCTCTCAAAGTTATTCAAGAACAAGAGCTAGGGTATCTACAAAATCAAAACCCTTCCTTCTTCTCAGGAGAAATCAAGAAATCAAGAATCTCTCCAAGGTCTTTCAATAAAAAGTTTCTTTAAGGTATGTAGATGTTGATTCTTGGGTCCCTTTCATCCAAGAAGCTTAAGAACCCTTTTCTAAAATTCAAAGATCTTATTTTTGTGGATTTTCATGATTCATGTGAGTTGAAATTGATGTTCATGCTATGATTGAGTTTTGATTCATGTTTGTTTGCAAGGTTTTTAAGTTTTGACCCTAGTATGTGATATTCATGATAAACCCTCCTCAAGTTGCTTGTTAATTGATATGTTCATGTCAATTAATTAAAAGAATTGTTGAATAAGTAGAGCATGCTCCCCATATGTTTGATAAAATTCTTATGTGAAGGAATTACAGCCATTATAGCATGTTGACTAGAATTCGTCAATTGTGTGCAAACTCATGCATGTCAAGTGTTTTCTGAAAAGCCTTAGTGAATGAATTGTAATATGATGGCATGAAATTCTCCAATTATATGCTCTTTGATACATGCTAAGACATTAATACATGCCAAGTGTTTGATGCAAGACCTTGTTGAATGGAGTATGATCCAATAGCATGTACCCCTATGTCATTATATGTTTAGGATTCATAAATGCTTGAAGTGATGCCTTAGTGATTTGATGGTGAATGACTGTCCATGGTCTTGATTATTCAAGAATAGTTGTGTTTTAGTTTTATGTTATCGACTCCTGGGGGTATTTATACCCTGCAATTAGCTGTTGTCTAGAGCTTGTGTCATTTTTTAATCAAGCCATGATTCTCAGAGCTCAGTGAGTTATAAAACCCTATATTCACAGATAGATATAGAACTTATGAAATCTTAGCTAGTAATCTAGCATCAGTTTTATACCCATCTCAGATCTAGTAATATTCAAGTGTTCAGTTCTGACCTCTGTAGTAATCAAGTACTTTATTCAAAGATCAATGTCGTTCAGTCAGATAATGAGGCTAGTAGTATTCCGTCAAATACGAAACCAAGTGAATTCAGCTTAACTTAGATATTTCATTCAAGATACATGATTAGTATCAGATTTAGCTTAGTTTGTGTTCAATTAAGAATCAGTTCAGAGTCTTTCAGTTGAGAGTAGGGGCTAGTACCGAGCGAGGGCAGGGATTGTGGCTCCCCGTTAGAGAGATAAAGTCGTTAGGAGCAAACCCTGAGCTCCAGAACTACGTAGCCAGTGTAGGATACAGGAGTCACCCATTAGGAAAGGCTTGTCACCCATCAGATAGGCTTGACTATTATATTTCCTTAGGCTTGTCTTTCTCTTAGGGTTACCCATCAGATAGGCTTGACCAGAGAGATCTTTATCCATGACATGGTATTAACTCCCTTCTAGCTGGGTTTGCAGGTTGGACCCCACCAATTGAAATTTGGGGCATATCGGTTAACTGACTACTTTCAACAGTTCCAGTTTTAGTATTAATCTTTAGATTAGGACTGTTAGATATAGACATTTATCTCAGTTAGGAACTTAGATAATTCCATTGATTTATGGACCACCTGTTAGATAGGCTTGGTCCCATATAAAATAATTCAGTATCTGATCTAGAGATCACATATAAAATAGGCTTGATTTAAGTTTCTTATTTCATTGAGTAATCTCATTATCAGATCCCAAGATCACCCATCAAATAGGTTTAATCTCAGACTCATATATAGTTAAGTATTCTTGTTATCATATTTAGAGATCACCCATATGATAGGCTTGATATCAGTCACATATTCAGTTGAGTAATATCATTATCAGATCTTAACATCACCCATTAGATAGACTTGATCTCAGTCTCATATTCAATTGAGTAATCTCATTATTAGATTTTGAGATCACCCGTCAGATAGGCTTGATCTAAGTCTCATATTCAGTTGAGAAATCTCATTATCAAATATCTAGATCATCCGTCAGATAGGCTTGATCTTAGTATCATATTCAGTTGAGTAATATCATTGTTAGATCTCGAGATCACCCATCAGATAGGCTTGATCTCAGTCTCATATTCAGTTGAGTATTCTTGTTTTTAGATTTGGACATGATCATTTCTTATCATTGATATTAAATTCTAAAGCTATTTGTTAGAGAGGTTTGATCTCTGATGCAGTCAGTCGAGAGTAGAAAGCTCAGAATTCAGTCATTGATATGAGTAGATTCAGTTAATCAATTTTAGTATTTTGAGTCATGATAATTTCAGTTATAGTTCGTGCATTCATGCATGTGTTCTCATTCATTACTCTCATGATTATTCAGTTAAGTAATTGTGCATGCATGAGCCCTTGCATTTAGCCTTACCTCATATTCATGCTCGGTATATTCCCATACTGATGCATTTGTGCTATGGTGTTTTATTTGACACTACAGGTTCAGAGGCACAAGATCCAGAGTACCCTTAGCAGTTCAGTCCCATTCAGCAGTAGTAGACATAGCAGTGAGTCCTCTTCAGTCAAGGATGTTCCTTATTTTTATTATTATCGTATTAGACTTAGTTTATTTTTAGTAGACAGAGTTATTTAGGGACATGTTCCATCAACTCCATAGTTTAGATAGTTTAGAGGCTTTTCAGATAGATGTATTAGTATTCAGTTTTTAATTTTGAGTATTTTTAGATATTTTTAACCTTATGGCCAGTTTTCAAATTTATTATCTATATTATGTAGTGTTTAGGTACAATATCAGTCAAGGGTTATCTTGTGGTCCTTCGGTATTATGAGCACCATGTGATGTTTTAGTTCTATAAAATTAGGTCGTTACATTCTCTCTCTCTATATATAATCAGCATTGCAATAAGTGCCAAAAAGAGTTCCACTAGGTAAAAAAAATGTTGCAATAGGTGTCAAAAAGCATTGCAATAGATAGTTAAAAGTCGTTGCAAAAGACCAATAAGTGTTGATGTAGATATTCAAAAATTGTTTCAATAGGTTTATTACAATGGTTTTCTATCATTGTAATATAGTCTATTGCAATGGTTCTTAGCCGTTGCTATATATAATATGAAGCATCCCCATAAGAGTTAAAATAAACCATTGCAATAGGTCTATCTATTTCAATGATTGTTCAAACCATTGCAAAATTTTTTGCGGCAGCTCTATTACCACTCTCACATATGCAACACTGGCCAAACTATTGTGGTAGCTCTATCCCAATTGTTTTTGTATCTATCGTAATGAATTTTGAACCATTTCCATAGGGCTAATTTACAGTAGTGTGGTGCACTCGTTAAAGTAATTCTTTGGTCACCTAACTGACTTAGACTGACAACTAGAGTGTAGTAAGCAACACTAGGCTAACTTAAACGATTGCTACTTAAGTAATGACAAGTTCTCCTAAGCGATACTGGTGTGCCAGATGCCTGTCACTTTAACGACAACCAAGCCACTTACATGATGAGATAGGCTTCTCTTAAGCGATACCGACTCACTTAAGCGATGGCCACTTAAGTGACCCGATAGTCTCTTAGGTGATGCCTTGGTAGATTAATCCCCTATTTTTATTTCTTTTCACCATTTTTGAGACATGGAGCTTACAGTTTTAGTTTTTAAGTGATTTTTTCTATTTCTTAACTTGGGTAAGCTCTATACTCCTATTCAATTACTTTTCTTTAGTTCTTACCATTAAAATCCCTTTCAAGCTTAAATTTAATGGTAAAATAAGGGAATTTTGGCTCTGAAGGCCTAAATAAGTACTTTTGCAATTTAAACCTCTATTTCAACCCATTTTCTCTTAGAATATCTTATATAAGTTCCTTTAATAAAGAAAAATATATTTTTTTGACTAAAACTCTGATTTTATCCCTATTCAAAATCCATTTTTAGGGTCCATTTTGATTTCAACCCAAAAATAGGTAATACGGGTATTGTTGGCTTCCTTTTAATGTATTGATTTCATATTTTTGTATTTTTTTATTTTGAGTCCATTCGTAAGGTGAAATCTCAGTATTAAAAGCTTGATCATGTAAATTTCAACCTATGAGGTAGGTTATGGCTTAACGTTCTTTAGAATGGGACGGATAGTTAATATAGATTAAAAATCATGTTCATAGTGTGAGAACCAATCATGAATATGGCTATATTATTGTGTCCTACACATTTGGGAGCCTATATTGATAATAATATATGGTTTTAAGATATTACATATTATGTGTGAGCGTATGGGATCTTATATTAGGTTATTGGCCTTTATGTATATATATTTGATGGTATCTAGCAGGCGTAAACCCTAAGTTACAATTTATGTATTATCAAGTGCATATTATTGGATAATCTGCTTTATTGGCATATGATTATATTGGTTTCATAGGTTTGTTGTGCATGTTGAGTGTATCTTAGTCCACATGGTTGGTATTTTGGTTGATTATTGGAATCTCTTATTTTGATTAGTTGTGAGTATTGCATCCCCATATTATATGAACCTATAAAACTTTTGTACCACTAGGGAAATATTGAAAATACTGCTTATGACATCTTTATAGACCCTCTTTTGAGGGATATACTGGAGAAGAGTCATGGATATTGGTATTGGATATTGATTTTTATATGGGTTGCGAACCCCCCATCGGTCCTACCTGGAAGCACAACTAAGTAGGTGTATACAAAAATTGTAACCTCGAACATCACATCACTTCATCATCATCATCATTATCATTATTATTATTATTTTCATTGCATTTTATATAATGTTCTTATTTTGTATTATATATTCTCACTAATGTGATATCTGTCTCTCTGTACTTTTTTTCCATAGTTGTGCTAGGTATACATGTATTTTGTGTTATATGAATATTATAGAACTAATAGTGGAGATGGTATGTGTTACCATTTCGGACATTTTCTGATTGTTGGTGACATTCCCTTTCTGTGTATATTATATGCTTTGTTTCCTACTTTTTTCTATCAGCCTATGATACCTATTGAGTACAACTAGACCGTACTCAACCCTATTGTATGCTTTTGATATAGATCTATATATGAGTACACCGTATGGTAGCTGTTTAGGCGGTGTTTGGAGTCGTATTCAAGGTAGTGGTGTAATCTGTGCATCCACAGGTAACCTATTACCTTTTCTTATATAGACTATGTCTTATTTCCTATTCAGAGATAAAGTTTACAAATTTTTGGATATCTTATGTATATTTTGACTTTGAGTTGTATTAGTTGATTCTTACACTCTGACACTAGATTTTGGGGTTATTTTTGCTACTATTGTTATGTATTTTGGTTATTATTGTGATTAAGAAATTTAGCTTCATTCTAGGAGCCTTACCTTTGGTTTTGGTATGGTTTTTACCTTTCATACAATCTTAGGTGATAGGCTTACTTGTCAAGGCATACCACGACAAGTGCCATCATGATCCTTGATTTTTTGGTCATGACAAATTTATATTAGAGCCAAATGTCATTGGTCTCAGCAGTTTAAGAATATGGTGTCTAGTAGAGTCTTACAGATTAATACACAAATGTTTATATCTATCTTCGAGAGGCTATGAGATATCTTTAGGAAGCTCCCTTATTTTATTCCTTATAGTGAGACTTATTTTATACCTTATGTTCTAAGTCATATTTCACTCTTTTCTGCACAGATGGTACAGACTTGATTTAGTGAGGCTAGAGATACAAATCACTTATCTAAGGAGAGTGCCATATCTAGAGAGCGAGTTGCAATTCGTGGTCAAGATCGAGGTAGAGGATGGGCGCGAGGATCTTACCCATGTAGAGATAGCATTAGGGGACTCTCCCCTATGCATCGGGTTGTGCATGTCGGATTTCTAAGGTCTACTTCAGTCCCACAAAGTTTCTACCCCAATCTTGGAGGGGTTATTGATTCAGTTGTGGGCGTGTATGGGGATGCTCCTTCAAGTTCCCCTATTGGTCCCCCAACTCTGAGTATTGTAGCTCCATCTATTACAGAGTCTTCTTATGCTATTTCTTCAGTCCCGAGCGTGGATCCTCTAGTAGTTCTGAAAAAAACTTATGCTGTTCCAAAAACTCCAGGTGTTATTCAATTTTCAGCATCTGCATCTGAGTATCGTATTCTAAGGTTTGGAACTTAGTCTTCATCTATGTTACCTCCTCACATGGGATCTCAACCAGCCAGATTTACTATGCTTACTATTCTTATGAGTATAATTATGTCTTTTGAGGATCAGAAGAGGTTTGAGAGAATCACCAATTTGGGTCCTCCTAGGTTCTATGGTGTCGTAGGCGAGGATAACTATGAGTTCTTTATTGATTTTCATTAGAAGTTGCATAATGTTAGTTCACTTGAGTTGCATGGGGTTGTGTATACTACTTATAAGTTAAAAGATATAACCATAGATTGGTAGAGGTCACTTGTTAGTTGCACATCTCTTGATTCTCTAGTGATGACATGGGATCAGTTTGCTTAGGCATTTTAAGAAAGGTTCGTGGTGTGCAATTTGAGGGATCAGATGATAGATGAGTTTGATCACCTAGAGTAGGGCCCCATTATTGTTACAGATTTTAAGGCATGCTTTAATGTCTTATCTAGATATTTTTATGCCAACATTGCCACTGAGTTTGAGAAGATTTGAAAGTTTATGAAGGGGTTGGATGTTTCTATTCAGCTAGCTATGAATCTGATGGTAGTTTATGAAACATCTAATTAGAGCATAGTGGATAATTCTAGGATGACTGAGTCTATTCATTGAGGGTTTTTGGGAGGTGCCAAAAGGGTTAGCTATTAAGGAGAGTTTAGAGGTAGAAATTCTACAAGCTTCCAGGGGTATCTTGGTAGACTAGTGTAGGTAGCCTTGCAAGGCTCAGGTAGTGGGTCTTATATTTTAGTATCTTCAGTTGGCCATTCTAGTGTAGTCGTACCTCCTCCTATTGAGTCGGGCCTCAGAGGCTAAGGTTGACCAGTTGGCCATGGACTCTTTTTGTCATGTTTTTAAGGCTACTCCAATATCTATTGTAAGATATTGAGGTTCCACTAGAGGTGTTGGAGGCAAAGGTAATGGTCCCAGTGGAGTTGTTCATGGGGTAACCTAGTCTGGTGGTAGTCATGGGTAGTGCTATGCTATACCCACCAAACAAGAGGCAGAGGGTTTTGATTCCATCATCACAGGTATCATACCAATTTATTTTAAATCTCGATCTATGTTTTTATCCGGAATGACTTTCTCCTTTATGCCTACCTATTTTACTTTAGGGTTTGAATTTGCTAATGAACTTCTTGCCATGCCTATTTGTGTATCTACCCTTGTAGGAGACTCTTTAGTGGTGGATTGGGTGCACCGATCTTGTGTTGTGACTTTTGCTAGCTTGAGACTTGTGTAGATCTAATTATAATAGATATGGTAGATTTTGTTGTCATCTTGGGTATAGAATTGTTATCTTCTTATCATGCTATTCTAGACTATTATGGTATGACCGTGACATTAGCTTCACTAGGTGTGTCAAGGATTGCTTTGACTTGTGTGCTTTATTTGGGTCCAAAACGAGTTATATGGTTCCTTCATGCTCGATGTTTGGTTGACCAGGGATGTTTTTCTTATTTATCTTATATTCGTGATACTAGTGCTACTTCACTTTCTTCCTTGGGTTCTATTAGTATTGTTTGTGTACGGATTTTCTTGGTATAACTCCAGATAGTGATATTGAATTTGCTATTGATGTTGAGCCTGGCACCAAGTCCATTTCTATTCCTCCTTATAGGATGTACCCAATAGAGTTCAAGGAATCGAAGAATCAATTGCAGTTGTTAGATATGGGATTTATCTGACCTAGTGTATCACCTTGGGGTGTGCCTGTGTTTTTTGAAAAGAAAAAGGACAGGTTTATATGCATGTGTACTGAATATTGACATTTGAACAAGGATATAGTTAAGAATAAGTATCCTCTTCTATATATTGGTGATTTGTTTGACAAGCTTTAGGATGCTTCGGTGTTTTTAAAGATTTCTTTTAATTTTCAGGTATTACTAGTTGAGGATTAGAGCTTTTGATTTTCTAAGAAAGATTTTTGGACTCGATATAGTCATTATGAGTTCTTACTCATGTAACTCCCTGGAAGTACCCCCTGGACATCACACGGTGCTCGAGACTACAAATAGTCCCAAGCTAACCATTTAAGCATACTTAACTTGGAACTCATGAGAAAAGTAAACTAACATATAAAATCTAATGATAATTGAATCAACATCTTAATTGAAATTCTTTAACTTAGAAATCTTTAAACAAACACTTTTAAACTTAAAACAGAGATAGTAAGACAAGCCTCTACTTCTAACTAGAGAGCCACTAGGACAGACTCAAGTTGACCCAAACACAAATAGAAATCAAATAACTAAAACACTTCATCAATATCAAACTATGATAAATTGGGCCTCAGACTATGACGACTCATAAAAAGTTAGGATGTAGGTGGTGATGCTCATAGTCAATCGTGTTGTTGGAATTGAGCACCAAAACCTACATTACACGACAATGAAGCACATAGACATTTATGTGCGTAAGTACCTCTGCAATGAAATGATTTTATGGGAGTGAATGTATACGTAAAACAATAACTGAATGTTCAGATAAACTTTCAATAATGCATGCTAAGAGTAAATGACTCACCTTGAGCTTGAATAAAACAAAGACTGCAAAATCATAAGCATGAGTAATGAAGCATAAGAATTAACTTTGTGAGACAAACACTTAGTTCTAAAATATTTACTTTTATTTTATCTTAGGGAGGTTTTTCTAGCCGACACAAACCATGTGAGCTAGAATGGAGTCCAACATATTACCCACATTGGGGAGAGTTGTTCTACCCTTGCCATTAGAATAGAACCTTAACTTAATGATCATTGTACTTAATCTATATTGGGACTTAACTATACAGTGGCATGTAATTCTGGGGCATGTTACCTCGGACTCATACCCAACTCGGTGCTAAATACTACTCCCATATTACTTATATGCTCATACTTCAGGAAATCTACCTTAAAATAGCATAAGGGTTAATATACTAGAGACCAATTATGCTTTTCTTTGCTTTAAATCATAAGAGCAGTAAATAATTATGGATTTCAAGCCTTGACATTTGAATGGAATGATCAAAACTTTCTTGTGAACTTAGCACTTAAACATAAGCCCTAAATCTTATACTTTCTTTCATGGAAACTGTAAAACAATATCATGCTTAAAACTCAATCGGAACTCTTTAAACAATGCTTCACATAAAACTCATGGTAATTCAAATTATAATTGGGAATTCTGCAAGTCAAAACATAATTAGATGATAAAAGTATGTAGTTTAATACTTCAATGTCATAGTAATTCCATAAACTCAAAACTAAATAATGTATGCATGAACTCTAATTGCAAATCATATAACTTTAGCTTTAAAAGAAGTTTAAGACACAAGGATGAAAGAATATCCTTCTTCATAAATCCCACATACCTTAATTGAATGGATTCTTGAAGAAATCCTGAAACCTACACTTAAATCCTTGTGTTCTTGAGAGAAAAAGTTTGAACTTTGTTCTTGAGGAAAGAGGGAGGGTTTCTAGTGAGTAATTTTGAGGAAGATGAGCAAATAATGCCCTCTTGAATGTCCTAAATCATATTTTGGATGGATTGGGTTGAGGGAAAAGGACCCAACTTTCCTTGGCCTATGTTATATATAGAAATAGACCTCACGGTGTTACCTCTAGTTTGGTTAAGCAGCCTCACGATGCCACCTGCAATTGGGTGGAATAGCACTCGCAGCGCAGGGCTATCATGACCTCTTGTTGTCTCTTATGAAAATGGTCATAAATTTTTGCATAGTTATTAGATTAAGGCAAAATTTGTATTGTTGGAAAGATAACTCTATTATCTATCATTTGGTGGGTATTGAGCTGCAAAATTAGGCATATGTAAAAAGTTATATAGTTTAAAGTTGACCCTTGTAGAATCAAATATAAAAAATTTGGTCGAAGCAAAGGCTCTTAACTCAACTTTGCTCTAAGAGATTCCTATAAATATTTTTACCTCATAAGCTCTCTTCTCACTAGGATAATGATCATGAAACATGTATTCAAATTTAAATAATGGGATTGGAGTTTACACACATAGGAACAATGATTCATAGTATAGCTAAAAAATGCAGGGTCTTACATTATGTCCCCCTTACAATCATTTGTCCTCGAATGAGACTGGTAAAGCTGAGAAACTACAAAGATTGAGAGTCTATAATAAACAACAATAAGATGAAACACGTTCAAATAACTGGGCCTGAAACATGCTACATGCTACATGGGGTGAACTAATTCCATGAATGCATACTGTGATATGAGAATAGTTATATAGCTAAAATAGAGAACGAAAAGAGTCAATTTAAGGAAAACTATTACCTCAACCTAAGCCTGAATTCTTTGAGAAGGGGCGAGGATACTTGTTTTGCATATCTGCTTCTACTTCCCAAGTAGCTCCTTCTACAGACTGATTCCTCCATAAAACCTTAACTAAAGAAACTTTTTATTTCCTTAGCCTATGAATCTAAATATCACGGATATCAATAAGGAATTCTTCATAGGAAAGGCTATCCTTAACATTTACACTTTCTAAAGTAACAACAGGAATTGAATCACCAAGGCATTCTTTTAACAAAGAAACATGGAACACCGAATGCACTCAGGTCAAATTTATGGGCAACTCAAGCTCATAAACTACCTTTCCAAAATGGTTCAAGATTTTATATGGTCTTACATATCATGGGTTGAATTTTCCTTTCTTGCAAAATATCATCACCCTTTATTAGAAAAATTTTTAAATAGACCAAGTCACAAACCTTAAACTAAAAATCCTTTATCCTCATATCTGCATAAGATTTCTGACAACTTTGGGTTGTCTTCAGCCTCCCCCGAATTAACTGAACCTTCTCCATTACATCAAACACTGAATGGTCCTCTCTACTTAGCCATTCGTCTAAGGATGAAAGGTTGTACTGAGGGGAACTTGGGTACCAAAACCCTTTTTGAAATCCTTCCAAAAGTGAGAGGTAAATTGAGTATCTCTATCTAAAATGATGGACAATAGAGCAACATGCAATTTTACCAACTCCTTAAGATAAAGCTTGACATAATCTTCAGCCAAGTATGAAGTATGAACTGGTAAGAAATGAGACGACTTGGTCAGACTATAATTAATAACCCAAATTGAATTATGCTGATGATGTGTATGAGGCAATCCTATAATAAATCTATATTCACCACCTCTCACTTTCAAGTGGGGATGCTGAAATCCTTAAGTGTACCACTAGGACTTTGGTGCTCAACTTTAACCTATTGACAATTTGTACACTTAGCTACAAACTCTATAATACCTTTCTTCATACCAATCCACTAATAGATTTCTCGAAAGTAAAGATACATCTTAGTGGCTCTGGGGTGAATAGAATACCATGCACCATGCGTTTGTGCCAGTATTCATTGTCTCAAACTATCAACCCATAGAATATATAACCTTCCTTGACAATGAAGCACACCATCTTACCCTTGGGAGAAAACTTCTACCTTCTGATCTCTAACCACCTCCTTCAACTTAACCAAACCAGGATCCCTGTCCTACTTTTCTTTTACTTTGGCAACTAATAAAGATTTTGCACCATTTTGAATCCATGTACTATATTTGGATCAATCAACCAACTAAACTCCTATCTTGAAAAGATCATGGAACTCAGGGACTAACTCCTTGTTATTGTCTTCAACATAGGCAACACTATCCTTAGACAATCTTCTAAGGGAAACTGCCACTATATTGGCCTTACTCGGATGATACAACACACTCATATCATAGTCTTTCAACAACTCAAGCCATCTTATACGATAAAGATTTAGGCCTTTCTATGCAAATACATACTGTAAACTTTTGTGATACATGAACAAATCAACATGAACCCTATAAAGATAATGCCTAAAAATTTTTGAGGAAAATACAACAGCTGCCATCTCAAGATCATTGGTTGGATAATTCTTTTTATTGGATTTAAGATGTCTATAGGAATAGGCTATGACCTTACCCCTCTAAATCAAAACACAACCCAAACCAACTCTAGAAGCATCACAATATACTACAAACCCATGAGGGCCAGATGAAAAAGTCAATACTAGAGCGAAGGTGAGTCGAGTCTTCAACTCCTTAAAATTCTTCACATAGGAATCTGACCACTGAAATTTAACCCTTTTCTTGGTTAGCTTAAACATGGGGAAAGCAATAGAAGAGAATCCTTTAAAAAACAATCAGTAATATCCATCTAAACCTAAGAAACTCCTTACATTAGATGGAGCTACAGGTCTAGAACAGTTTCTCACTGCCATGGTCTTTTGAGGATCAACTCGAATTCCATCACCAGAAATAATATCCCTGATGAAAGCTACTGATCTCTACCAAAAATTGCACATACTAAACTTAGCGAATAAATGATGATATTTAAGGGTCAGCAACACAACCATCAAATGGTCTGCATGATCATTCTAACTACAGGAATAGATAAAGATGTCATCAAAGAATACTATGACAAAAATGTCCATAAATGGATTGAACACCATGTTCATCAAGTCCATGAAAGTTAAATGGGAATTTGTTAGTCTAAAAGATATAAGTGAATATTCAAAGTGACTATATCGAGTTCCGAAGGCTTTATTTGTAATATCACATTCTCTGAATTTAAGTTGATGATAGATGTATTTGAGATCTACCTCAGACAAATAATTTGTACCTTGAAGCTGGTCAAACAAGTCATCTGTAATACCCTATACTTTTTACTAGCTTAATTTTACTCCAAGAATGTCAAGGGTTAGCTTCAAAAATGAATAATAATTGTTGCCTATGAAATTTTCCAAACTTAGACCCACCATTGTGTAGATTACTGAATAATCTTTCTATCGATAATAATTTATCCCAAATCTAATACTCGGTTGAGACACTAACGCATTTTTACTAACGCAATATCCCAAATGAAGAAGCATCGCACCGAGGTGACTTGCAAAATGATAATTGTCCGATTCCAGTGGACCTCCATAATAAGACCACATCGCAGTGAAGCCTTATTTCCTAAATATCAATTTCTAGTGGCTTACCATGATAGTGGTGCATCATGGGGATTGCAAAAATGGCATTTTAGTAGTACACCGCGATAGCTCCGAGTCGCGTAGAATATCCAGCTTCCAGTTGTCCCTTTTCCAATGAGCCACTGCGATAGTGGAGCTTCGAGGTGGCATGTAAAATCAAAAATTTCTCACTTATTCCAGTTCTGATTAAATTTTAAATGGGGAACTTTGGTCAATTCTTAAACTCCCAATTCATCATATACAAGGAATTAAGCCTATTCTAAGCACTGTATGCTTATTTTCATCTATTCTCTCTCAAAGAAAAATCCTAGAGCTCAAAGCTTACTCTCTAAGAAATCAAATTCCTCCATTATTTTACGAGAAAACTCATAATTGAGGATTTCCTAATTAAGATAATTATGAGTTCATCTTCAAAAGTATAAAGCGAGATTCAAGTTCAAGCTTTCTTAGAAATTTCATCAATTAAGGTATGCGGGGTTTATGAACAAGGATCTTCTTTCATCCTTGCACCAAAAACTTACTTTTAACTACAAATTTACATGATTTTATATGAATATACATGAGTTTTAAATTAGGGTTCAGACCCATTATTTCTAATTGCAAGATTATGAGATTTCAAGTGATTTAGAAGTGGAATTGAATGTTTATTTTCATATTTTCATGCCTATTTTAGTTATTTCCAGATTTTGAGATGAATTATCATTATTTTCATTATCAAGTATGATTATTATGATGTTTTGACATAAGATTGATGCATGGGTTATCATGCTAAGATTGACAATTATTATTTCAAGAAAGATTATGCTTTAAACATCAGATGATCAGTTTATTTTTAGATTTTCAGTAAAGATTTGATCTTTTTATCTTCAGATAAGATTCGAAATCCACATTACAAAATTTATTACAGATTTCAGAAATCATAATAGTTTTATTCATAGTTTGAATTAGATAAATGCATAATTGGTATTGCAATAATCATTATGCTAGATTTTAAAGTAGATTTCCAATAAAATGAGCATATAAATTAAAAGAGAGTAGTATTTAGCACTAAGTTAGAAGTGCAAGATTAGCGTTCCCTATCTTCCCCAGAAATACATAGCCAACATAGGTTCAGATTTAGATTATTTCCATTTCTATATGGATGACAGATATAGATGTGATCTCTTAGATTAAGTTATACTCCTTGTCAAGAGTATGACACCTCTCCCTATCATAAGGTTTTCCCCATAGGGGAACAAGATGTTGGACTCTAGGTTAGCTCACATGGTTTATGTCGGTTAGAAGAAACTCCCTTGCAGAACAATTTTAAGAGAATTCCCTACAAGTTTTAGGCTTACAACATAATTGGAAAGAATAACAGTAAAAACTTTTCGAAAACGAAGTGTAAAGGCTCACAATTTTTTTTAGATTATGCTTTACAGAAAGATATTAGCTATAAATTTTAGCATTCAAATTTCAAATATAAAAGTGAGTCCTTTCTTCTCTTAGGCGGCATGATTTACAAATAGATCACTAGAACAACTTTTACAACTAAATGTTATCACTTACTTGATTTATTCAGTATGTTTACTACTCATGATTTCAGATTTCAGTTTCTCAGTTACATTTGGCAAGCTTATGTGAATCATTTACACTTGGTATGCATTTTTTTACAAATGATGATGATAATTTATATGTTTTATTACGTATACATTTCACCACCATATACTCAGTACATCCTCAAAGTACTGATCGACATATATGTATATGTGCTATATTATCTCATAATGTAGGTTCAGGTGCTCAGTTCTAGTAGCATGAGTAATTATGAGCGTTACTATCTACATATCAGTAGTTGGTGATTTCTCATAGTTTGGGGACTTAGTTATTCAGTTTATTTTCAGCTTATCAGTTTAGATGATTCAGTATTCTTTTCAGATAGTTTAAGTTAACTGAGGGTTTGTCCCAGCCACTCTCTAGATATTAGTAGTAGAGGTTTGTTAGATTGCTAGTTTCAACTTAGATTGTTCAGTATTGAGGTTTCAGATAGTATTTTTAGACATCATATTCAGATTATTCCTAGTTAACTCAGACAGTTTTCGTCATTTAGCATGACTTTTATTTCTATATTTTCCTTATTATGAGATTCAAAATTAGTGAAAAGCAGACAGGGTTAACTTAAGGATAGTCATAGTCTTGAGCACTGTGTGATATCTTGGGACAAGGTTTTGAGACTTACAAGTTTGGCACCAGAGCCTAAGGTTTACGTAGATTCTTGATCATGGGTGTGAAGTGCACCTCATTTATGAGCAAGAGGCAACAGAACATTCTTAGGAAATTATCTATTTCTTTCATGATCTATCATGCTTATAGTATCTCTATCTGATTTTAACTCATGCTCTTATGTGATAGTAGAATATGCTTCCTCGTCGAGCTAACACCTATAGAAATGGTAACTAGCCACCCCAGCCCAACGATCCTCTGAATGAGGATGTATCCCATATGGAGTTTTAGGTTGCCTTTTAGGCATTGGCCCAGGTAGTAACTGCCAATGTTCAGGGCAACCATTATGCTATAGTCTTACTTCATCAAAATGGTGATTTAGTAGTAGGCACAATCAGAGATTTCATGAGAATGAATCCACCAGAGTTTTTTGGGTCGAAAGAAGGTGAGGACCCACAACTTTATTTAGATTATGTGAAGAAGATTACCCAAATTATGTATGTTTCTAATGAGGAAAGTGTAGAATTAGTATCCTATAGGTTGAAGGATATAGCGTATGATTGGGTAATTATGTCGAAAAATAGTAAAGGTAAGAATATAGCTCTTATGAGTTGGGAAGTTTTTCAAAATGCATTTCTAGATAGGTGTTTATGGAATAAAATGATAGAACCTAAGATAGAGGATCATGATAACCTGTGGTAGGGCTCGATGACAGTGAAGGAGTACTTTATTAAGTTCAATTAGTTGTCTAAGTATGCCTCTAATATGATGGTTGATCCTACGGCAAATATAAGCAAGTTTGTTACTGGAGTATCTAGCTTAATAGTCAAGGAGTTTAGGACTACTATTCTTATTGGAGACATGATTCTTTCTAGGTTGATGATTCATTCTCAGCAGATTGATATAGAGAAGTTGAAGGGAAGAGAGGGGAAATAAAAAGGCTAGAACAGGGCAATTTGAGTATATCCAGACTAGGTCTTTGGAGGAAAATTATTTGTAGTTTTAGAATAGTTCATCTATGCCAGCACTATCTTCAGCTCGTGCTCTAGTACCGGTGGAGGTTAACGCCAGATCGATCTTATGTTTTACCATCCCATTAGAAGCAGGAGGATTTACCAGATGTTCTTACTGGTATACTTCGTGTCTTTAATCTTAATATTTATGTGTTGTTAGACCCTAGGTAGAGTTTCTCTTATGTGACCCCACTAATTTTAGTAAATTTTTAAATAAGTCCTGAAAAGATCCCTGAGCCCTTCTTGGTTTCTACCCTAGTGGGTAAGGGAGTTATTGCCAAACGAATCTATAGAAAGTGTCCTATAACTACCCTTCATAAAATCATGTTAGAAGACCTAATAAAGTTAGATATGGTTGGCTTTGACCTTATTCTTAGCATGGATTGGCTTCATTCCTGTTATGCATCTTTACATTGTTGTACCTAATTGGTGAAGTTTCAGTTTCCCGATGAGCAAGTATTTAAGTGGAAAGGAAATTTAGTGTCTCCTAAGAGTCATTTCATATCCTATCTTAAATCCAGAAAGTTAATCTCCAAAGGGTGTATCTATCATTTATTTCAAGTCAAAGATACTAAGTCTGAGAACCCAACAGTTCAATTAGTTAGTATAGTCAATGAGTTTCCTGATGTTTTTCCTGAAGATTGGCTAGGGGTACCTCCTAATAGGGAAATAGAATTCTGAATTGAACTTCTCCCAGATAGTTAGCCTATCTTTATTCCTCTATATCTTATGGCTCCAGCTAAGCTTAATGAGTTAAAAGAGCAGCCCAAAGATCTTTTAGATAAAGGTTTCATAAGGCATAGTTTTTCTCCATGGGGCTCTTATATCCTATTTGTGCAAAAGAAAGATGGTTCTTTGCGTATATGCATTGACTATCGTCAACTGAATAAAGTTATAGTTAAAAACAAATATCCTCTTCCTAGAATTGATGACTTATTTGATCATATCCAAGGTGCTAGTTATTTCTCAAAGATAGACCTTTGATCTGGCTATCATCAATTTAAAGTAAGGGAATGTGATATTCCAAAGATAACTTTCAGAATCCATTATGGCCTTTTTGAGTTTCTAGTTATGTCATTCAAGCTAAAAAATGCCCCAGCAATCTTCATGGACTTGATGTACAAAATGTTCAAATAGTATCTAGACATATTTGTGATAGTCTTTATAAGTGATATTCTTTTCTACTCTCGTAGTAAGGATGATCATGTAGACCATCTTTGAATTGTGTTGTGAACTCTTAAAGATCACAAGTTATTTGCCAAATTTAGCATATGTGAATTTTTTCTAAGGTTAGCAGCTTTCCTTAGTCACATTATTTCCAGTGATGGTATTAGAGTTGATCCCCAAAAGACAGAAGCAGTAAGAAACTAGCTTAGACCTATTTCTCTATCAGACATTAGGAGTTTCTTTAGTTTAGCTGGTTATTACAAACATTATTTGAGGGCTTCTCATCTATTGTGTCTCCCATGCCTAGACTAACCTAGAAGAAAGTAAAGTTTCAGTGGTCAGATTCCTGCAAGAAAAGTTTTTAGGAGATGAAGACTCGACTCTCTTCAGCCCCAGTTTTGGCATTACCTGATGGTACAGATGGTTTTATCGTATATTGTGATGCCTCTAGAGTTATTTTGGGTTGTGTTTTGATGCAAAGAGGTAAGGTCATAGACTATGCCTCAAGATAATTTAATCTTCATAAAAAGAATTACCCTACCCATGACCTATAGTTAGCTGTTGTTGTGTTTGCTTTGAAAATTAGGAGACACTATCTTTTTAGGGTGTACGTTCATGTGTTTACGGATCATAAAAGCTTGTAGTATGTGTTTACTCAGAGGGTGTTAAATCTTTGTCAGAGAAGATGGTTAGAATTATTGAATAATTATGATATGAGTGAGTTGTATCAACTGAGCAAGGTCAATGTAGTGGTAAATTCCCTTAGTAGATTTTCTATGGGCAGCGTTGCTCATGTGGAGAATAGTAAGAAAGAGATAGTTCAAGAAGTTCATCGGTTAGCTAGATTGGGTGTGAGATTGATTCATTCAACTGAAGAGAATGTTTGGGTTCAGAGTAGTTCCAAATCTTCTCTACTTTCGAAAGTGAAAGAGATGCATGATAAGGAGTCTAGTTGATCAAACTAAAGGAGTCAGTTAAAGACCAAAAGGTAGAGGTTTTCTCCGAAGGGGGAGATGGTGTGCTGAGATACCAGAGTAGGTTGTGTATGCCATGTTTTGATGATTTGAGGTAATAAATTATGGTGGAAGCGAATGGTGCTCATTATTCCATTCATCCAGGAGCCACCAAGATGTACCGCGACTTGCAAGAAATCTATTGGTGGAATAGTATTAAGAAAAATATAGCAGAATTTGTAGCAAAGTGTGCAACTTGTCAATAGGTTAAGGTAGAGTACCAAAGACCTGGTGACGTTCTAAAATAATTTAGTATCCCCACTTGGAAGTAGGAAGAGGTGCATATGGACTTTGTGACTGGATTACCCTATTCCCATCATCAGCATAATTCAATTTGGGTTATTGTAGACAGATTGACTAAGTCAACTCATTTCATGCCAATTCACACGTCTTACATAACTGTAGATTATGCTAAGTTGTATATTAGAGAGTTTGTTATATTGCACAGAGTTCCTTTATCCATCATCTCTGATAGGGGTACTCAGTTTACCTCTTAGTTTTGGAGGGCCTTTCAAAAGGGTCTTGACACCCAAGTTCATCTTAGTTAAGCTTTTCATCTGCAAATAGATGGTTAGGAAAAAATGACCATTTAGACTCTAGAGTTTATGTTGAGGGCTTGTGTTATTGATTTCAAAAATAGTTGGGATAATCATTTACCATTGATTGAGTTCGCTTATAATAACAGTTACCATGCTAGTATTCAGATGGCCCCGTTTGAAGATCTTTATAGGTGGAGATGTAGATCGCCAGTTGATTGGTTTGAAGTGGGTGAGGCCATTTTGATTGGGCTAGACATGGTATTTGAGGCCATGGAGAAATTTTAGTTGATTAGAGAGAGATTTAAAGCAGCCAGAGTCATAAAAAATCTTTTGCAGAAATGAGAAGAAGAAATCTTGAATTTGAGCCTGATGACCTTGTGTATTTGAATGTTTCACCTGTGAAGAGGGTGAAAAGATTTGGCAAAATGGGGAAGCTTAGTCCCCTTCCATATTTTGAGTCGTGTTGGGAAGGAGGCATATGAGCTTGAGCTACCTGCAGATTAATCCTCAGTTCATCCAGTATTACATGTGTCCTTGTTGAAGAAGTGCATAGATGACTCAGCCATTATAATGCCTCTAGAAGTACAGATATTCAGAATAGCCTTTCATATGAAGAAGTTCCATTAGAGATTATTGATCATTAGATTCGTAGATTAAGGAACAAAGCAGTTCCCTTGGTCAAATTTTTGTGGTGAAATCCGTCCGTTGAGAGTGCTACTTGGGAAGCAAAAGCAGACATGCATACCAAGTATCCTTATATCTTCCCCACGAACTCAGATTTAGATGAAGGTAATAGTCTTTCTTTATTCAGTTCTTTTTCAGTATCAGATTCAGCCATATAACTATTTTCATGTAAATTCATACACTCGCCGATCAGTTTAGTAGCTCGGTATGTTTTTGATTCAATCATATAGTTATTTCAGTTGTGCATGATAGTTTATAGACTCAAATTCCTTAGTATTTTCAAATTAACTAGCCACATTCGAGGTGAATGTTCCCAAGGGGGAGATATTGTAATACCCCGTACTTTTTCCTAGCTTAATTTTGCTCCTAGAATATTAAGGATTAGCTTCAAAAATGAATAACAATTGTTTCATGTGAAATTTTTCAGATTTATACCCTCCATTATGTAGATAATTGAATAGGCTTTCTATCGATACCAATTTTTTCCAAATCCGATACTCGGTTGAGAAGTTATGGCATTTTTAGTGAAGCCGTATCCCAAATGGAGAAGCATCGCGCTGCAATGACTAGAAAAATGGCAATTATCTGAATCCAGTGGACCTCCGTGATAATCCTACATTACGGTGAAGCCTTATTTCCCAATTGTCAATTTTCAGTAACTCACCGCGATAGTGGTACATCGTGGTGATGGGAAAAATGGCATTTCAGTAGTGCACCGTAATAGCTCCACATCGCGTAGAATGTCCAGTTCCCAGTTGTCCTTTTTTCAGTGAGCCACCGTGATAGTGGCACATCATGGTGGCATACAAAATAGGGAATTTCTACCTTATTCTAGTTCCGACTAAGGTTTAATAGGGGCACTTTTGTCAATTTCCAAACCCCCCAATTCATCATAAATCAGGAATTAAGCCTATTCTAAGCACTTTATGCTTATTTTCATCCATTCTCTCTCAAAGAAAAATCCTAGAGCTCAAAGCTTACTCTCCAAGAAATAAAATTCTTCCATTGTTTCTCCAAGAAAACTCAAAATTGAGGATTCCCAAATCAAGATAATCAAGAGTCATCTTCAAAAGCACAAAGAGAGATTCAAGTTCAAGCTTTCTTAGAAATTTCATCAATTAAGGCATGTGGGGTTTATGAACAAGGATCTTTTTTCATCCTTGTGCCCAAAACTTGCTTTTAACTAAAAATTTACATAATTTTATATGAATATTCATGAGTTTTAAATTAGGGTTCATACCCATTATTATTAGTTGCAAGATTATGAGATTTCAAATGATCTAGAAGTTGAATTGCATGTTTATTTTCATATTTTCATGTCTATTTCAGCAATTTCCAAATTTTGAGATGAATTATTATTGTTTTCATTATCAAGCATGATTATTATGATGTTTTGACATGAGATTGATGCGTGGGTTACTATGCCAAGATTGAATATTATTATTTCACTAACGATTATGCTTTAAGCATCAGATAATCAATTTATTTTTAGATTTTCAGTAAAGATTTGATCTTTTGATCCTCAAATAAGATTTGGAATCCACTTTTCAGATTTATTAAAGATTTTAGAAAACATAATAGTTTTATTCACAGATTAAATTAGATAAATGAATAATTGTGTCGTAATAACCCTTATGCTAGCTTTTAAAGTGGATTTCCAACAGAATGAGCATACAGATTAAAAGGGAGTAGTATTTAGCACCGAGCTAGAAGTGTGGAATTAGTGGGCTCTATCTTCCACAGAACTACATGGCCTAGGTAGGTATAGATTAAAATTATTCCCATTTCTATATGGACGATAGATACAAATATGATCACTTAGATTAGGTTATACTCCTTGAAAAGAGTATGACACCTCTGCCCATCGCGAGGTTTTCCCCTTAGGGGAATAAGATGTTAGACTCCAGGTTTACTCACATGGTTTATGTCGGTTAGAGGAACCTCCCTTGTAGAACAGTTTTTAAGAGAATTCCCTAAATGTTTTAAGCTTACAACATAACAGAAAAGAATAACAAAAGAAGTTGTAAGAAAACTAAGTGTAAAGGCTCACAACTGTATTCAGATTTTGTTTTATGAAAAGATATTAGCTACAAATTTTAACTTTTAGATTTTAGATATCAAAGTGAGTCCTTTCTACACTTAGACAACATGATTTACAGACAGATCACTAACATAGCTTTAAGAACCAAATGTTATGACTCACCAGATTTATTCAGTATGCTTTACTATTCATGATTACAGATTTTAGTTTCTCAGTTACTACAGCTTATGTAAGTCATTTACATTTGGCATGCATCATTTTACAAATGATAATGATGATTGATATGCTATTTTTACGTATGTATTTCACCCCCATATACTGAATACATCCTCAAAGTATTGATCCATATATACGTCTATGGGCTATATTGTCTCATATTATAGGTTCAGGTGCTTAGTTCAAGCAGCATGAGTAATTCTGAGTGTCTCCATCTACATGCCAACAGCTAGTGAGTCCTCATAGTTTGGTGAATTAGTTATTCAGTTTATTTTTAGCTTATCGGTTTAGATGATTCAGTATTCTTTTCAGTCTGTTTGAGTCAGATGGGGGATTATCCTAGTGACTCTCTAGATATTAGTAGTAATGGCTTGTCAGACTACTAGTTTTGAATAAGATTGTTTAATATTGAGGTTTCAGACAGTATTTTTAGACATTATATTTAGATTATTCCTAGTTAACTCAGATAGTTTTGCACAATTAGCATGACTTTTATGTCTATATTTCCTTATTATGAGATTCAGATTTAGTGGAAGGCATACAAGGTTAGCTTAAGGCTACTCGTAGTCTTGAGCATCGTGTGACATCTCAGGATCCGGTTTGGGGCATTACATTATCACTAATGGGAAGAGGATATTTATTCTTGATTGTGACTTTATTCAACTGGCAATAGTCGATTCACATTTGAAGAGAACCATCTTTCTTGCACAAGAAAAGGACTGGAGCGCCCCACTGAGAGACACTAGGACTTATTAAACCTTTATCTAAGAGGTCTTTTAGCTGCTTTTTTAATGTTTTATACTCGGGTGAAGACATACAATATGGAGGGATAGAGATGAGATAAGTATAAAGAAGAAAATATTTACCAAACTTTATTTCTCTATTGGGAGGTGCCCCTGGCAAAGGTTTGGTAAAAATCTCAGGAAATTAATTGAGTACATAAATGGACTGAACGACTAGAACTTCAAACTTAGTATCCTTCACTCGAACTAAATGGTAAATGCACCTATTTGATATAAACTTTATGGCCTTAAGATAACATATAAAATGACACTTGGGAGATACAAAACTACTTTCCGAATTAGAAACTGCCTCATCAATAAACTGAAACATTACTACACGAGTACGACAATTTATTGATGCATAACATGAATGGAGACAATCCATGCATAGAATAACATCAAAGTCTACTATTTATAACTTTATTAGGTCTACTTGTTAATAAAGGTCACATATACCATTTAAAGTTGTAGAGGACGGTCCTTGTGAATATCCCAACTCGCGTTGAGGTCAAATCCACAAGGAGTAAAAATTAAACTTCAAATCCTATGGGTGCTTTAGCTACTAAAAGGGTACCCAAGGTGTAAAAAAAGTGCAACACATAAAATAAAGAGAGGTTTTGGTTGGTTTGGGGTTGGAATTATATCAATCTTGAGTCGCACAACAATCTACAAGAACACTTTCTACTTTGAATTCAATTTAAAGGGAGATCTTAGGATAATGTCTACAAAAGGCAAAGTGTGTGTGGGTCTTAATAATTTAACATAAAATCTAGTAGTTGAGTATGAGATAGGATAGATCGAAAATCTTTGCATATATTTTCAGCCAAACCTCAAAGATTTCACCCATTGGCTTTTTAGAGCACCTAACAAGTGTATCCTTAATAGTCACCCAAAACCTCAATCGGGAAGCCCTATTTCTAGGATGATGCCTATGGCATGGATCACTCTCCATTTACACTTATTTATAAGATTGTACAAGGAAGTAAACCACATGCTCAATTGTCCATCATTGCCTTGTCCCCCTATATCCCTTTTTAAGTATGCTATGAGTTCCCAAAGGTTCACCCTTATCCCTCTTTCAAGGATGATAAAGGTTTTCAAGAGACTGGGGTTTTCACCCATCAAACCCATTTGGATATTTGGAGTTTTCACCCACAAATTCCAACTATTAAGCTCATGCAATAGTGGAATCCATAGTAAACAACTAAAAGTCGTGTAAACCCATCAATACCCATAACACAAATAGAACTTTAGTTCAACATAATCCCAAGACTACAGAAATTATCTACTCATGAATTGAAAGAGAAGAAATATACAAAATAATTCATTCATGGCATTCATAACAACATGGATTAAAGATATTCTTCAATTCCCACTTTAAGTTCACCATTTTCTCTTGAAATTGTAAATACACAAAGAAAAGATGTTTTTCCCAAAGTATAAGGTTCTACAAGTTTTTCCAATTTTATCTCTCAGTTTATTAATGTCCATGAAAAAAAAGGATTGGGACATATATGGAAATTTTAATCATCTATAACATTTGACCAGAGTGCTCTTGCTCATTAATCCCACTGGGCTGCAATTGCAGAGGCTTCTCCATGATTGTAGAGAACGCGACTCCAATCGTAGCTGTACGATCACAAGCTTTGCTATGATTGCGGTTAAGTTTATGTGATTGTGGTATGTTGACATACTGGACTGGCTGCGTTCAGGGACTTCAGATTGCGATCACAATAATTGAGGCTATGTGTACTCAAGGTCTTCAAACTACACTTCTTTCCTTCTTTTGAACCCTTTTAGATCAAATCCACATCTTTCTCTCTCATCACCTTTGTGCTTATAAAAAAGGTGGATATTTGTGCATTCAATCACAATTATGTCTCAATTATTCATTCAAAACATAGTAATGGGCCCGAATGTGGATTTTAATTGAGTGGTAAATTAGCCACTTATCACCACCTACAACTTGAAGCTTTGTTTGTCATCAAGCAATCACTACCTCTGACTATCATACAATGCATATTTGTGCCCAAATTAGATGTATCAATAATCACAGTGACTTCAAGTGTAATCACAACCATTATTAGCTCTTTTAACATAGGCCAAGCTATTCTCACTATACCCCTAAACCTAAAATAAAATATTCAAGGATGCAATAGACTTTAAAGAGCAACAATGCAACTATAACTGGTACTCTAAAAGTGACTCACCTTTTGTCCATAACTATACTATAAACCTTTTGCCGATTCGCTTAGAGGATGAAAAAATCACCCACCTCAACTCATTCACATGCCACCCATAAGAAGGAAAATTTCACACACCAAGCTTTCAAATATGCATCATAGAATTTTAGTGCAAAAATCTCTACCTCACAAGAACTCTCGATGCTAACAAGTACAATGCCATAGGCTTTCACCTACTTTTAATTGCCATTAGAATTAATGGCAATTACGTTTTAGGAACAGCATGACCTAACCCTCCTTACATCTGTACCATACTATTCTATCAAACTTTTAATCAAGGGCCACTTCTTCAGTTCTAACTCTTTACACATGTGCCTTCTTTATTTATTTTCTTGGTTTACACATTTTTCTTTTTATTTCTTTTTCTTGCACCCTTTTTTCTTCTCTTTCCTTTGTTGTATCCTTTTTTTTTCTAATTAATTATTCTCAATGTTTAATCTTAAAGGAACTCACTTAGAACTTTGCGGCCTAAAGTTACCTCTTACAATCATCACTACCCCCAACTTAGGCTTTTAGCCTCTAGTTGTAATTTTAAGTTCAAGGAGGGTAGGGTTCAAAATAAAGATGAAGATAGAAAGGTTCACGACTTGTAATATGTTTTCCAAAAAAAGGTATAAAAGATCAAAATGGGTGACAAAGGATAACATCTATGCAAGGGTAGGCATATTAGGCAAAAGTGGACTTCCAATGTCACAAAGATGACCTAAGATCATCTCCCCAACCAAGTAAATTAAAATTAGCCTTGAGTGACTAATGTCGGAAGTTCGAGATGGTATAAGTACCCATGAGACTGGGAAAAATAAGCTCACCACACATGGTAGGTGAACACGCCAAGGAGGCTAAATTACCCCCTTACGTTAGAGATAAAAAATGGGGTATGTATCAATATGCACAAGCCAAAGATTTTGGAGTCACAAAAAGAGAAAAAAGTTTTGTTACAAAGTTGCTCATGTCCATGCCCTTGGTTTTTTTTGAAAATTTTTGAAGGGAGAAGCGGTTCTCACTTTGCATGGGTGCGTATAGTTTTCTAATTAAGGTAACAACTCAAGCTTTTGGCTTACATAGTAGATTTCGTATGGGTAACCCAACAATATGGTTACTCAATATATGGCTATTAAATTTTCGCCAAAGACATGTTTATGATCCGATATCTGAAATGCCACAGGTACTCAGACTTCCTTACATTTGTTCCCTTAATGCCACGGGTACTCAGACTTTCCCTGCATCCACAGCTCGACACTCAATCACGATGCTTTCCCCTTAAATATGTTGTCACTCAATCCATTATAGGGAAAAGCTTATCCAACAATTAGAAAACAAAGGTGGCCTTCTCATACCTTTAACTTAGGGAACTTAAGATCCCTCACTAAATCTAAATTAAGAAGTACAAAGGGCAGAAGGGACTCCCTTAATGTTTAATATCTTTAAATCCCACAAGGATTTATGCTCATAATCGACGGGAAAATAACATGATTTTGTAAAAATTAATTGGTAGGGGGATATTCCAATTAGGGTTTTGTAGGCCATTCTATATGTCTAAAGTGTTTCTTCAAGCTTCCGTGCCAAATTGGTGTGGCCTATATTAACCATTTTGTTAAGTATTACTATGTTTATCGGTTTGAAGCTTCAACTTGGCTAGTCATTTTGGTGTGGTATGGGTTAGCTACTTTGTGCTTAACTCCATACTTGTCAAGAAGGGTCTTAAATGACCTATTGTAAAAATGTGAGCCTTCATCACTAATGATTGCACGCGGTGTTCTAAACCTTGTGAAGATGCTCTTTTTCAAAAAGGCTGTAATGATTTTGCACTCATTGTTTAGAAGTGCAATGTCTTCCACCCATTTAGAATCATAGTCAACTGCTACCAATATGTACTTTTTTCAAAATGAGCACACAAATGGAACCATAAAATAAATTCCCCACATATCAAAGAGTTCAACTTTGAGGTTTGATTTGAGCATCATTTTATGTATTTTGGAGATACCACCCTGCATTAGACATTGGTGACAAGATTTTACCCACTCAATTCAATACTTATGCATGGAGGGCCAATAATACCAACATTGAAAATTCTTTGCAGTGTTATGGGTCCCTCTATGGTGACCACCATAAGGTGAGGAGTGGCAAGCTTCAAGGATATCATTTATCTTAACCTTCATTATGCACCACCTATTAATACCATCTGCACACTACCAAAATAGGAATGAATCTTCCAAAAAATATCTCTTATCATCAAACAAGAACCATTTCTTTTGGTGGAAGTTAATCCCTTCGGGAAGAACATCACTTGTTATATAGTTGGCATAGTCAGTATACCATGGTTCATTTTTTTCAATGGACATAACTAATTCATCAGGAAAAGCATCATTAATTTCAATTTCTCCATGCCTTTCATGATTACCTTCAAAATGCGAGAGATGGTCGGTTACTTAGTTTTTGCACCCCTTTCAATCTCTTACCTTGAATTTGTATTCTTCCAAAAGAAAAATCGATATAATTAAGTGTGATTTTTCTTCCTTCTTGGCCATGAGTTACTTAAGTGTGTCATGATCATATGAAACACAAACAAATCTTGTTCGGTAATGGTGTAGTTGCATTGAGAATTATTTAAGGTTTTGCTTGCATAATAGGTCGAATGAAAGAGTTTTTTCTTGCATTGGCCTTACACCACACCCAATTCAATCCCACTTGAAATATACATCACCTCAAAAGGGGCTGACCAATACGGTGCCATAAATGTTAGGGAAAAGTAAACAATTACTTGAGGATATCAAAGGATTTTAAACATGCCTAATCAAAGTTGAATCTAGTCTCCTTATCAAGGGTTTTTAACATCAGATGAGCTATCTTAGAGAAATACTTGATGAAACATCGATAAAATCTGGCATGTTTAAGAAAACATCTAGCACCCTTTATGGATATGGTGGTGTTAGCTTGGCAATCACCTCTACCTTGGCTTTATCGACTTGAATGTCTTTCCCTAATATCTTGTGGCCGAAGACAATACCTACCTTCACTATGAAATGACATTTTTCCCAATTTAGGACAAGGGTTGGTTTCCACATAGCTTTCAAGCACCTTACTTAGATTTTGAATATATGATTCTAATGAGCTCCCCATAACCGAGAAGTTATCCATAAAGAACTCTATTTAATTGTAACACCCCATATTTTACACAGCTCAAATTCATCAAAAAATGTCAAAGACTTTATTTAAAGATGAATACACTTTTATAGATGCTGAATTTTCAAGATTTTAGCTTTTCATTGTGTGAGAAATTGAATAAGCTTTCCGTCGATACAAAATTTGCCAAAATCCAACACTCGGGTGAAGATTTAGAGACATTTTAGTAAGATAATGTACCACCAAGTACTTTAGTGCATTGCAAAGGCAGTCCAAATGGAATTTTTGATTTTCCAGTGAGACAACACGATACCACCGCATCACGCCACTAGATTTTTTCCCAATTACAACTTTCCAGTGTGACTCCGCGATCATGACGCATCGCGCCAAGGCTCAAAATGGCAATGGTCCTTTTCCAATGTTCCAACGCAGTACCTTTGCATCGCGGTGAACTTCCAGGTCGCAACCAAGGTGGAAACGTGATTCTACCGCATCACTCCACCATGGAATTTCCTAGTTGTCATTTTCCAGTGGCTTGACACAATAGTGGCGCGTCGTGCTAGGGATCCAAATAGAAAAAATTGCGCAAAAACTTAAAGTTGCAGTTAGGGTTGAAACAATCTTTTTTGATGATTTTAATTAATCAAGATATGGGATTTAATCCCTAAAAACATTTAAAACCTTTATTAGTTACTTTTCCCAAACATCAAAAGATAATTAACTCACAACAAAACAAACCCTAGCTCTCAAGAATCAAGGTCAATCCTAAGGATTTCTATAAGAACTCCAAGAAACCCTCAAATTAGGTATATTAGATGTTCATGTATTAATCCTTTCCTTCTATGGAGCCCAAGAATCCCTTTTCAAAATACAAGATTTTTGATTTATGATTTTCATGTTTGAATTAGATTGAATTAACGTTCATGATGCTGTTTGACTTTTAATCCATGATTTACATTACAAGTTCCAAGAATTGATTCTAGTATGTGTTCAATTACATGATATTCTTGATAAACCTTTCAATTTGCAAGTTGATTGTTTTAACCATGTTAACCCTAAGTGTTTATGATTTAATGAACCAAGTATGCTTCTTATGTGTTTGATAAATTGTCTATGAGAATGAAATAATGCCATTATAGCATGCTAACATGTATTCCCTATCCATGTACAAGTTAATGCTTTACAAGTTTTTGATGAAATGTCTCTATGAATGAATTATGACCAAGTTAACATTGTTATGTTATACAAGATGATGCCTTGCTTTACTTTTCATGCTATGGAGTCCTGGGGGTATTTAGCACCCTACAATTTAGTTGTTTGCCTAGAGCTAGTGTCAGTGACAAGATAGTATTAGTCATGTCATGATCACTAGTACTCTCAGTCAGTTATAGAACTCAGTAGAACTCAGTTAGTTATAGAACTTAGGAAAACTCAGTAAACCCTATATCAGTCCAGACTAGTTTAGTATAGTCAGATCAATGTCTTTTAGTTGGGACTAAGATTCAACATCGAGTGAGCCTAGGGATGGGGTCTCACCTGTTAGCTAGGATTGGGTCCCTAGAAGTAATCCCTAAGTTCCAGAACTAAGTAGCTAGATAGGACTGACATACTCAGGGATCACCCGCTAGTTTGGGACTGATCTCAGGGGTCACCCGCTAGTTAGGACTGAATCCATAATAGTTATTTTTACCCATGGAATGGTACTCAAACCCTTAAAATTGGGGTTACAGATTGGCCACCAACTCAGTTATCTTATCTTATTTGGAGCATGTCGATTAGATGATTACCTCCCACAGTTTTAGCTTCAGTCTTCAGTTTAGAACTCAGCTCAGCTCTACAGAATTAGGACTGTCAGACATAGTCAATCAGTATCAGTATTTCAGTTATTAGTAACTCTAGATATTAGTTACTGAATTATTAGAATTCAGTACTTTGCTTCTGAAAATTATAGATACAGTATATATCTATCTATGTCCACAGTATTGTGTACTCAATGATTTCAGTAGTACCAATTATTCACACACTCTCATTTTTAGTTACTCTATATTATTTAGTCAATTATTGTTCGTATATATAAACCCTTGCATTCAGCCTAACCTCATCGAGCATACCAATACATTCTCATATACTGACGCATACTTTTATACGCTATGATATTTTATATTATGGGTTCGGATCGTATTTAGCCATATTTAGCCAACAGTAGTAGATCCAGTAGTGAGTCCTTATCTATCGAGGATATTTTATTATTTCATATTTTAGTAGATGTAGTAGTCCAGTAAATGGAGTTAGTTGGGGGATTGTCACATCAACTTTGCTTTCAGATAGATTTAATTTGAGGCTTTTCAGACTCAATTTTTATACAGTATTTTAGATGATTTGAAGCTTATGGAATTTTATCCCATTTTCCACTGAACACTTGTATGATATTTTGGAGGATAGCAATATGACATTTCTTATAAACTCATCTGTAAATAAATGACTCACCCATTGGGGTTGAAACTAAGAAGGGCTTAGAGAGATTTTTAGCACCTATCCTAAAATTTACCACAATTAATGAGCCATAAAAGAGAGATGTGACCCCCGGTCTAACAACATATATACATCAAGATGAAAAATGCAAATCATAAAAGTAACAACATCTGGTGAACTCTCTTACTCATGTTGATATGGTAAAGCATTGAACCTATTTTTGCACTTACCGCCACCGGTACTGGATGATGCACCTTTAGAAGGAAGTGGGAGACCTGGTGTAGCTAATGCATTGGTAAATTGAGTCTAAGGATGACCATCCTTACATCCTTGCTTAGCGTATGACACTCCTTGATTTCGTGGCCCAGCTTGCCACATGTAACTCCCCAAAAATAGGCCCTGAGGCATCACACGGTGCTTAAGGATACAAGTAGCCCCAAGCTAACCCTTTTAGCCATTTTTCTACCATTAAACACTTATAATCAAAGTCATCATAATCAAAACATCTAAACATCCTCCATAATATCATACTACAATACAAAATACAACATATCTGAAAAATCTGATCAATCTATCCATCTAGTCTGACAAGCCTCTACTAAACTGTATATCCATGAGTAATTGGGACAACCCCCAAACAACCCAAACTCAGGAAATAAACTGAACGACTGAAGTAAATAAGGAAATCTGAATAACTAGTCCTTGTACCATGAGGACTCACCACTGCAGAGAATGTAGATCAACGTGCTCGGATAGTCACGGTCAAACCTGGGAATGAGCACCTGAACCTACATTATAGGGAAAATGTCGCCCACATACGAACATGTGTGTCAGTACCTTGGAATATGTACAGAGTACATGGGGGTGCATGAAATAAACATATTCATATGCATATATAAATGTATATGCATATATATATATATATATATTTAATGATCATATCATAAGTTTTCTTTCCAAATCATGTAGTACATTTGTAAATGGCTTATAAAGCTTGAAAGAAATCTAAAATCTTAAATCATACACAATGAATGGTAAAACATGTCAATCTGGATATCATGAGCCATTACACTTAATCCAAATATCAAGATTATTTTCTTATTCTCTCATCAAGCAATCTTAGTGAAATCTTGAATATTGAATACATCATAAATCTGCATTTCAAATCTCTTTTAAATCAGTAAAATCAATATAAGAATGAGGGACGACTGTTTGGAAGGTTCTTCTAACCGACATGTACACCATGTGAGCATCCATGATGTCCCATGACTTACCCACGTAAGGTTAGGGCTTTCCTACCCTTTCCATCGGTGTAGAACAACCTCATCTCAGTGATCACTATCTCAATTTTCCATATATAGTGGAATTCAATCTCTCAACCTATGGTGGCATGTAGTTTTGGGGTATGAAACCATAGTAACATACCCAACTCGGTGCTAAATACTACTCCCAATACTATGCTCAAAAATCTCAAGAAAAATCTACTTTAAGGGTAATCTCATATTTCTTAAGTTAAATAAATGACAAATTCCATAACTTATTTCATAAAGTGGATTTTAACTCTGTTGTAACCAAAAGGTCCAATCTTTATATACTTCATTAAAATAGTCTAAACATGGGTGCATGTAGCACATAAATTCTCAAAAAAATAATCTCAATGTAGGTTAATGACCCTTATAGCGATACTTAATCAAAACATTTCAACTTTTATGCTTTATAGCACAAGCATGCATAATTTATACGAAAATTTGAAAATTTTCAGCCTTTAATCATAACAATAATCTCAAACTCGTAGAGTTTATTTCTAAATATTCAAAATAATCATAGTATCTTGAACAACAACATAGGATAGATTTATCACTTCAAATTCATGATAAAACATATAAAAATCATGCATCTTTGTAAAATAATGTAAACTTTGGGCACAAGAACGAAAGGGTGTTCTTGTTCATAACCCCACATACCTTTATGGTAACGGATTCGTTGAAAGATTGGACCCTCAATGTTAATTGTGTAACCCTAGTTGTTTTACTCCTTTAGTGCTCTTGGATGATGAACTTAGACTGATAATAGGGTTATGATGTGTTTAGAATATATTAAATTAGTAAGTTTAAGTTTAGGGGTGTGTATGGAGTGCCAAAAGACTTAATTTCCCTCAAAATAACTCAAAAATGGAGTGTTTAAGTCACTTAAAACCATAAGATATGCACCGCATATGATATCGCATATATTTACATAGGCGCCACATATGATATCGCCTATATTTACATAGGTGCCACATATGCTATCGCATATGCTTTCCAGTGGCCATGTGCAATTTGTTAGGCGACGCACTCTACTTTGGAAAGCCATAACTCCTAGCTCGGGTGTTGGATTTTGGTGAAATTGGTATCGTTGGAAAGATAATTCGATTCTCTATAATTTTGTAGGTATAAATATGCAGAAATACCACATATTTATCAAGTTATGCTCATTCAAAGATGACCCTTGCGAATTCAACCACTATAACTTAATGGATTTCGAAACTCTTAGCTTGTACTACCTTAAGTGAATCATATAACTACACTTAACACATCATAAGCTCTCTTATAACTAGGGTACTCCTGGTAATTTAGGTGCCAAAATATGGCTTATAAAATTAGGGTTTTCACATATACGAACAATGGTTCATTTTCTAGCTTAGGAAACTGCGGGGCATTACACCACACCCATAAAAACCCCTTTTACCTAGCAAAAACTCACTCAGATCAATCCTGCCACACTTTGTACATGTCAGATAGCTGGGTCTTCTACCCACAATATTTTGAGACCTGGAATTAAAAGTTGTTCCCCACTACTCCTGATTTGTCCCAGATACAGGGGCACTGGCTGAAGATGGCACTGGTACTAATGAGTGATCCAAAAACTATAAATGTTTTCCCCCTCAAAACCGTGGTTGACTATACTCAAACTCTTTGGTTCTAGCCTTTTTATTCCTCTTCTTTTTTTTATTTACCTTTCTGCCTCAATCTGCTGAGCATGAGTCATCAACCTAGCAATATCAATATCCCCAATAAGCATGGTCCTACACTCTTTTACTATAAAATTTGACATCCTAGTAAAACACCTAATCATACGAGCTCTAGGGTCAACGAACAACTCGGGAGCATACTTAGATAGCGGAGTGACTTAAGGTAGTACTCTTTCACAGTCATAGAGCCCTGCCTCAGTTTCATGAACTTCTACACCTTAGCTTTCCTTATCTCACATGAAAAGAACCTATTAAAAAAAGTATTCTAGAACACCTTCCAACTCACAGGAGCTTCATTCTAACCTCAACCTTCCTTCCACATAATAACTAAATCATAAGCAATATCCCTTATCCAATAGGATGCCAATGTAACACTCTGTTCCTTAGTAATATGCATAATATAAGTGATCTTTCTCACCTCATTAATAAAGAGTTGGGGATCCTTATCCATCATTGACCTAAAGAATTCAGGTAGATTTATCATCATGAAGTCATAAATTATGGTTATAGCTAAATTACCATTTTATTAAAGTATGACTATCGCCTTCTTGTTTACCTAAACATTGAAATTAACATCTAGGTCCAACGCCTGAAAGGCAGCCCAAAATTAGGCATAAAACATGTTCTCATTTAAAGGGTCGGTGTGCAGGGGTGGTTGGTCAATATTTCTATGTGCATTGGCTCAGAGAGGAGACATATTTTGTCACATAAAATCATATGTTAAAGAAGATAAAGACAACTATATGCATAATGGATCATGAATGAAATGATATTCCTAAGTCATTCTGTAGCCTCTGTCTCATAAGTGTGGCACACTTCAGATCTATGATATAGACAGAATATAATGCGACTTGTATGACTCCCTAAGACTCTTTTAAAACCTTAGTTTCTGATATAATGTTTGTAATGCACTGAAAGTATCCCATAAACGTTACACAGTGCTTGAAAATCATATAAATTTAACTTTAAAACAAGTTTTGGGCACGAGGATTGAAGATTATCCTAGTTCATAAACCCCACATCCTTTAATTGAATGAATTTTTAAAGAAATCTTAAAACCCGAACTTAAATCCCTGTGTTCTGGATAGAAAAATCTTGAAATTTTTTATTAGGGAAAGGGGGAGGGTTTATAGAGAGTAATTTTGAGGAAGATAAGAAAATAATGCCCTTTTGAATATCCCAAATCATGTTGTCGATGGATTGGGTTGAGGGAAAAGGACCCAACTATCCTTAGCCTCTTTTTCCAATGGAAATAGACCTTGTGTTTCGACCCTTAGTTGGGTTAACCATCCCTAGAAATAGACCCCTTGTTGGGTGGAATAGCCCTCTTAGCGCTACGCTGTTATGACCCCTTAGTGTCTCTCACAAAAATAATCATAACTTTTTGCTTAAGTATCTGATAAAGAAGAAATTGTTATCATTTGAAAGATAACTCAATTATCTATAATTTAGTGGGTATTGAACTAAACAATTAGTTATATTTCAAAAGTAATACAAGTTCAAAGTTGACCCTTGTAGAATGATATAAAAAATTTGGTCGAAGCAAGGCTCGTAGCTCAACTTTGCTCTAAGTGATTCCTATGAAAATATTTCACCTCAAAAGCACTAATCTTTCTAGTATAATGATCATGGACATATGTATTCAAATTTAAATCATGGGATTATAGTTTACACACATAGGAACAATGATTCAAAGTCTAGATTAAAAATGCAGGGTATTATAAGGCATGCCTTTGGGGTTGACCAATTCCCCAGCTGTGTTCATAGAGTTGATGAATTGAGATTTTCAAACATATATCAATTATTTTATCATTGTTTTTATAGATGATATCTTAGTTTATTCCAAGATTGAGTCCAATCATGAGGAGCCTTTGCAGATTGTACTTCAAAGAATAAGGGATTGGAAGTTTTATCATAAGGTCTCCAAGTGTGAGTTTTGGTTGGAGTCTATTTCCTTCTTAGGTCATGTAGTAAACATGGATTGTATTATGATAGATTGGATATTATTAATGTATTTCATGATTTGGCTAGGCCTACTTCTCCTATCAAGACTCAGAATTTTATTGGTTTAGCGGGCTACTATTGATATTTTGGTAAGGGTTTTTCATTTATTGCAGCTCTATTGACCAAGTTGAATTAGAAAAAGATTTCCTTTAAGTTGTTAGATGCTTTAGATTCGAGTATTCCAATGCTCAAGGATTTGGTGACTTTAACTAGTATCTTGACCATGCCCCAAGAATAGGTGGGTTTTATCACCTTCTATAATATTTCTGGTGCTGGTTTAGGTGATGTGTTGATGTAGAAAGGTAAGGTAATTTCTTAAGTTCTCGTAGTTGCTACCCCTTGACAGGAATAACTCTACCCATGATTTGTGTTGTGTACGATTGTTTTTCATTTGAAGTAATGAAGGCACTATTTGTATAAAGTCCATAATGAGAATTTCTCGAATATTTATAGCTTTCAGTACCTCTTCACCCAATGAGATCTTAATATAAGGCAAAATCATTAGCTTTAGTAGCTTAAGTATTCTAATCTGACCATCTCTATCATTCTAGCAATGCTAATGTGGTTGCAGATTCTATAAACTAAAAGTCAACTATCATGGGTAGCTTGGTGCATATTTTCACAAATGAGGGACCTTTGGCCTTAAAGGTTCAGTCTTTTGCTAACCAAATGGTTAGGCTTGATATTTCATCATCGGTGTACATTTTGGCTTTTGTAAAGGCTTGGTCTTCCTTGATGGAGCAAATTTGGGCTCATCATTTTGATAATATTGGGTTGAGGGTGATTTAGGATAAAGTGTTGAGTGGTTAGGCTAAGGAAGCCTCTCTTAATCTAGATGGTATCTCGAGGATTGGTGGTCGAATATGTGTGTCAAGAGTGGGTTATTTGATCAGGTTTATTTTTTAAGAGGTTCATTGTTCTAGGTATTTATTCCATCTAGTAGTGACTAAGAAGTATCATAATTTGAGACAACATTACTCGTGGAGTGGTATAAGGAAGCATGTTGCAAATTTTATAGCTCATAGCTGACATCTGAGACCTGGTGATTTGCTTTAGAGATTACCTATTCACAACTAGAAATGTGAATAGATAGCTATGGACTTTATGATAGGGCAGCCTCATCCTTCTCATGGTTTTTATACTATTTGGTTCATCATGAATCGATTAACCAAATCTACTTTTTTTATTCAAATTCAGATTTCTTTTAGTGCTGAAAGGTTCACCCATATCTATATTTATGAGATAGATCTCTTCATTGTGTGCCCATGTAAATCATCTCAGATCGAGGTGAAGTGTTTAAATCTTACTTTTGGAAGACTTTAAAAGATGAGTAGGGTACCAAGGTCGATTTTAGCATAACTTTTTACCCTAAGACCAATAGTTAATTAGAGCAGACTTTTCATGCTTAGAAGGATATACTCCATACTTATGTGATGGACTTTGGTGGTCAGTTGGAGGAGCATCTAGCTTTGCCAGTGTTTGCGTATATTAATAGTTACTATTCTAATATTAAGATGGCTCCTTTTGAGGCTTTGTATGGTAGGCATTGATGCTCTATAATGGATTAGTTTGTAGTTTTTTAGATTAAACCTTGAGATACAATCTTACTTAATAAGTTCTTGGATAGTTTTTGAATTATTAAAGATAGACTTCAAGCAACTAAGAGTAGGCAGAAATGTTATGCATATCGTAGACTTTGTGCCTTGAGATTTAGTGGTGATCCAGTTTTCCTTCATATGCCGCCCATGAAGGGCATGATAAGGTTTTTAAAGAGGGGAAAACTTTTCCCCAGGTATATCAGACCTTCTAAGATTCTTTGGACTATCGGGGAAATGTCTTAGGAGTTAGTATTACCCCTAAATTTATCAGTTATTCATCTAGTTTTTCATGTTTCCATGCTTATATGTTACATTTTGGTTCAATCTCATGTTATGGATGCTCACATGGATACTTCATGGATGCTCATATGGTGTATGTCGGTTAGTAGAACCTCCCAAAAAGATGTCCCCTACTCTTAAAATAGAATATTGGCTTAAAGCCTTAAGGTGAAAGCATATGTTTTAAAAGCTATGGTTTTGAGATTTCTTAACGTCTTGAGAAGAAGTATTCTCTATACAAATTAAAAAGATAAAGTAGCAGCTTTCAGAGAGAACAGATTTTAGAACTGAATGTAATGGCACATAAGATTTATATGCTATTCTTTATGGATTATAATTTATTATTTTTTTATATTTTAGATTACTCAAGCCCATGTGAGTCATTTACATTTATCATGAATGATTTTATTAACTATGATAACATTGTGTATTTATTGCATACACCCCCATAAACTCGGTACATCATCAAAGTACTGATCCACATATACGTCTATGTGCTACATTGTCTTATAATGTAGGTTCAGGTGCTCAGTTTCAGTAGCATGAATGATCTTCAAGCATCTCATCAACATCCCTGTAGTTGGTGAGTCCTCATAGTTTGGGTACTTAGTTATTCATACTTTTAGTTTATTAGTAGAGTTCCTTTATTTATTTCAGACAGTTTAAGTTAGCTGGGGCCTGTGTCAGTGACTCTCCAGATTTAGTTAGTAGAGGCTTATTAGTGTACTATAATAAGTGCTCGACTTTTAATTCAGTATTCAGATTCTCAATATTGTATTACCAAGATTTTTGAGATTTCTATGCTTTAGATAAGGTTTCTTCATTTATTGTGTTTCCATATTCATATTTTCCCTTATTTTGAGATTTAGATTTGGTAGAAAGAAGCCAGGGTTAGCTCAGGACTACTGGTAGTTTAGAGCACCGTGTGGTATCCTAGAAATTAGATTTTAGGGCGCTACAAACATGGTATCAGAGCCTAAGGTTTAGAGAGTCCTAGGGAGTCAGACAAGCCACGTTACATAGTCTTGATCATTGATGTGAAGCGTGCCACATCAATGAGAAATATCCTATAAAGTGTTTCAGGAAATCATCTCCTCTTTCATGATCTATTGCTCATATAGTGTATCTATTTGCTTCTAACCCGTTCTTTCACATGATTGAAAATGCCTCCTCATCGAGCTAATGCCCACAGAAATGATAACCAACCACCTCATCCCACAAATTCTTTGAATGAGAATGTGTCACATGCAGAGTTTTAGGCTTCCTTTCAGGCGCTAGCCCAAGCTATGATAGCTAATGTTTAGGGTAACCATCAGGTTGTAGCCCTACTTAAGAGCGAACTTAGCCGTATCTAGAAACCAAGATTTTATGAGAGTGAACCCGCCGATGTTCTTTAGGTCGAAGGAAAGTGAGGACCCATAATTTTATCTAGATGAGATGAAAAAAATTACCTAAATTATGCATGTTTCTAAAGAGGAGAGTGTAGAATTGGCATCCTATAGGCTGAAGGATGTTGCTTATAATTAGTTAGTGATGTGGAAGAAAAGTAGAGGGCAGAATGCATTTCCCATGACTTCGTAAATATTTCAGGATGCGTTCTTAGACAAGTTCTTACTATGTGAGATAAGAGAAGCTAAGATAGAAGAGTTCATGAAACTGAGGCAAGGCTTAATAACAGTGAAGAAGTATTGCCTCAAGTTCAATCAATTGTCTAAGTATGCCCCTAAAAAGATGGCTGACCCTAGGTTAAACATAAGTAAGTTTATGACTGGTGTTTCAGGGTTGGTAGTTAAAGAGTAAAACTTTTATGCTCATTGGAGATATGGATCTTCCTAGATTGATGATGCATGCTAAGAAGATTGAGGTAGAGAAGTTAAAAAAAAGAGAGAGAGAGAGTAAATCAGAGGACTAGAATAGGGCATTTTGATCATGGTTAGAATATATCTGGAGAAGGAAATCGTTTACAGTTTTAGAATTATTCACCTATGCCTGCACCTTCATCAGCTAGTGCTCCTGCACCCAAAAATAGGCAGGAACAGTGGGTAAGTCTTCTATGTCCAGATCTTAGAGTAGTGTGAGTGGGAATCCTAATCATTCCGTATGTGCTAAGTGTGGTAAGAATCATGGAGGTGAATGTTTGTGGGGGTGGAGATGTTTGTCCTCAGACTCAGGCTAATAGTGCACTAGCTCCTCTAGGTCGCCCAACTCCTCCTCGGGGAACATCATCTAGTATCGGTGGTAGTCAGCCCCAAAATTGGTTTTATTCTTCACCATTTCATCAGGAGCAGGAGGATTCACCAGATGTTGTTACCGGTATGCTTCATGTCTTTCATTTTCATGTTTATTTGTTGTTATACCATGGGTCGAGTTTCTCTTAGGTGACCCCGTCAGTTGCTGTAAATTTTAAGATAAGTTCTGAAAAGATCCCTAATCCCGTCTTGGTGTCTCCTCTAAAGAAGGAAAATTTCACACACCAAGCTTCCAAATATGCATCAAGGAATTTTAGTGCAAAAATCTCTCCCTCACAAGAGCTCTCGATGCTAACAAGTACCATGCCATAGGCTTGCCCCTACTTTCAATTGCCATTAGAATTAAAATACTAGGTTGGGAATTACAAAGGTCTTTTTGAGCTTGTCACATAAGTTCGGGCTAGGGTTGGATATGTTTTAGGAACATCATGACTAAACCCTCCTAGAACATCTGCATAACACTATTCTATCCAACTTTTGATCAAGGGCCACTTCTTCAGTTCTAACTCTTTACACATGTGCCTTTTTTTTTAATTTTCTTAGTTTACCCATTTTTCTTTTTATTTCTTTTTCTTGCACCCTTTTTTCTTCTCTTTCCTTTTTTGTATCCTTTCTTTTTCTTTTTCATTTTATCTCAATGCTTAAGTTTAAAGGCACTCACTTACAAATTTGTGGCCAAAAGTTACCTCTTTCAATCATCACCACCCACAACTTAGGCTTTTAGCCTCAAGTTGTAATTTTAAGTTCAAGGAGGGTAGGGTTCAAAACAAGGATAAAGATTGAAAGGTTCACGACTTGTAATATGTTTTCCAAAGAAAGGTATAAAGGCTCAAAATAGGTGACACAGGATAACAGCTATGCAAGGGTAGGCATATTAGGTTAAAGTGGACTTCCAATGTCACAAAGATGGCCTAAGATCATCTCCCCAACCAAGAAGAATCAAAATTAGCCTTGAGAGAATGATGGCACAAGTTCTAGATGGTATAAGTACCCATGAGATTTGGACAAATAAGCTCACATGGCAGATGAACTCACCAAGGAGGCTCAATTTCCCCTTGTGTTAGAGATAGAAAATGGGGTATGTATCAATATGTACAAGCCAATGATTTTGGAGTCACAAAAAGAGAAAAATATTTTGTTACAAAGTTTCTTATGTCCATGACCTTGGTTTTTGTTTGAAAAATTTTGAAGGGAGGAGGGGTTCTCACTTTGCATGGGTGTGTATAATTTTCTAATTAAGGTAACAACTCAAGATTTTACCTCACACAGTAGATTTCGTATGGGTAACCAAACCATATGGATACTAAATATATGGCTTTTAAATTTTTGTCAGAGGCACGTATATGATATGAAATCTTAAATGCCACAGGTACTCAGACTTCCCTTGCATTTGTGCCCTTAATGCCATGGGTACTCAGACTTTCCCTACATCCATAGCTCAATACCCAATCACGATGTTTTCCCCTTAAATATGTCCCCACTCAATCCATCATAGGGAAAAACTCATCCAAAAATTAGAGAACAAAAGTAGCCTTCTCACACCCTTAGCTTAGGGACCTGAAGTTCCCTCACTAAGGCTTAATTAAGAAGTGCAAAGGGTAGAAAGAACACCCTTAAGCATCAGTCATACTTTCCCACGGTATGAGATCCACGATCGCAGTCATATGATCACGGTAATTGGGGATGAAAGCCCTTGTGTTTGCTTTATTTCTTGATTTCCTACACAACTACCATCTACCAACTCTGTTTTTCCCCTATTTTTTTGGACATTGATTTAAGTTAAAAACACCAACAAAATATTGAAAAAAAAATTGTGAAACATGTGTTGCCTCCTTCAAGAGACTAATTTAACCTCGTAGAATGACTCTTCTTCTTTACCGCGTGTCATCTTTGAAATGAATTACTTCTACTTTAAAGACCACATGACCTCTCATATTATATTGCTTCGCCCTTTAACCATTTACTCTTAATTTCCTCCTTTCATGATCTTCTAATTCAATGGCACTGCTAGGGTAGACGTCAGAGATCATAAATGGTCCCAACTATTTAGAACGAAGATTCCCCACAAAAAGTTACAAACGAGAGTTGTAAAAGAGTACACTTTCTACAACATATAATTCCCATCTTAATATTCGAGCATCATTCCATTTCTTCATTTTCTTTTTATACAATGAGGAGCTTTCATAAGCCTTGAGTCAAAAATCTTCCAATTCATGGAGTTTTTCAACTCTCACCTCAGAATCTTCTCCCCAATTAATGTTTAATATCTTTAAAGCCCACAAGGATTTATGCTCATAATCGACGGGAAAATGACATGCTTTTCCAGACACTAATTGGTAGGGGGACATTCCAATTGGGGTTTTGTAGGCCATTCAATAAGCCCAAAGTGCCTCACTAAGATACCTTGCCCAATTGGTGTGGCCTATATTCACCATTTTCTCAAGTATTACTTTGCTTATCAGTTTAAAACTTCAACTTGGATACTCATTCGGGTGTGGTATGAATTAGCAACTTTGTGATTAACTCCATGCTTGTCAAGAAGGTCTCAAAATGCCTTATTGTAAAAATGTGAGCCTCCATCACTAATGATGGCATGCGGTGTTCCAAACCTTGTTAAGATACATTTTTCAAAAGGACGATAACGATTTTGCTCTCATTATTTTGGAGTGCAGTGGCTTCCACCCATTTAGAAACATAGTCAACTGCTACCAATATGTACTTGTTTCCAAATAAGCACACAAATGGACCCATAAAGTCAATTCCCCACATATCAAAGAGTTCCACTTTGAGGTTTTGTTTGAGTAGCATTTTATGTCTTTTGGAGATACCACCCTGCATTTGGCATAGGTGGAAAGATTGTACCCACTCAATGTCGTCGTTATGCATGGAAGGCCAATAATACCAACATTAAAGAATTTTGGAAGTGGTACGGGTCCCTCTATGGTGGCCACCATAAGGTGAGGAGTGGCAGCTTCAGGGATATCATTTATCTCAACCCCTATAATGCACCTCCAATTAATACCATCCGTGCACTCCCAAAATAGGAATGAATCTTCCAAAAAAAATCTCTTACCATCAAACAAAAACCATTTCTTTTGGTGGAAGCTAATCCCCTCGGTAAGAACACCCCTTGCTATATAGTTGTCATAGTCGGCATACCATGGTTCATTTTTTCAATGGACATAACTAATTCATCGGGAAAATCATCATCAATTTCAATTTCTTCTTGCCTTTCATGATTACCTTCAAAATGCAAAAGATGGTCGGTCACTTAGTTTTTGTATCCCTTTCAATCTCTTACCTCAAAGTTGTATTCTTACAAGAGAAAAATCCATATAATTAAGCACGATATTTCTTCCTTCTTGGCCATGAGTTACGTGTGGCATGATCATGTGCACGACAAACAACTTTTGTTCGGTAATGGTGTAGTTGCGTTGAGAATTATTTAAGGTTCTACTTGCCTAAGAGATAGGATGAAAGAGTTTTTCCTTGCACTGACCTAACACCACACCCAATTCAATCCTACTTGCAATATACATCACCTCAAAAGGGGCTGACCAATTCGGTGCGATAAATGTTAGGGCAAAGTAAACAATTACTTGTGGCTATCAAAGGATTATAAACATTCCTCATCAAAGTTTAATCTAGTTTCCTTATCAAGGGTTTTTAACATTAGATAAGCTATCTTAGAGAAATACTTGATGAAGCATCAATAAAATCCAGTATGTCAAAGAAAAACCCTAACACCCTTTTCGAATATGGGGGTGGTATCTTGGCAATCACCTCTACCTTGGCTTTATCGACTTGAATGCCTTTCCCCAATATCTTGTGGCCGAAAACAATACCTTCCTTCACCATGAAACAATATTTTTCCCAATTTAGGACAAGGGTTGGTTTCCATGTATCTTTCAATAACCTTTCTTAGATTCTAAATATATGATTCAAATGAGATCTCCATCACTAAGAAGACATCCATAAATACCTCAATTTAATTGTAACACCCCATATTTTTTCCAGCTCAAATTCATATAAAAAATGTCAAAGACTTTCTTTAGAGATGAATACACTTTTATAGATGTGGAATTTTCAAGATTTTGTCTTTTAATTGTGTGAGAAATTTAATAAGTTTTCTATCAATGCAAAATCCGCCTAAATCCGACACCGGGGAGAACAGTTAGAGCCATTTTAGTAAGATAGTATACCACCTAGTACTTTAGTGCATTGCGGAGGCAGTCCAAATGGCATTTTTTATTTTCCAGTAAGACAACGTGATATCACTACATAGCGCCAAGGCTCAAAATGGTATCGGTTCTTTTCCAGTGTTCCAAAGCGATCCCACTGTGTTGTGGTGAACTTCTAGGTCACAACCAAAGTGGTAAGGCAATTCTACTACATCGCGCCATCATGGAGTTTCCTAGTTGTCATTTTCCAGTGGCTTGGTGCAATAGTGGCGTGTCGCGCTAGTGGTCCAGATCGAAAAAATTGCACAAAAATGTAAAGTTGCGCTCAGGGTTAAAACAGTCTTTCCCTATGATTTTAATTCATCCCGATATGGGATTTAATCCCTAAAAATGTTTAAACCCTTTAGTATTCACTTTTCCCTAATATCAAAAGATTATTCTCTCTCAAGAAAACAAACCCTAGCTCTCAAGAATCAAGGTCACTCCAGAGAATTTATCCAAGAACTCCAAGAAACCCTCAAATTAAGGTATATTAGATGTTCATCCATGGATCCTTACCTTCCATGGATCTCAAGAATTCATTTTCAAAATACAAGATTTATGAATTATGATTTCCATGTATCAATTTGATTAAATTCATATTTATGATTTTGTTTAACTTTTAATCTATGATCTAAATTACAAGTTCAAAGAATTAATTCTAGTATGTGTTAAATTACATGATATTCATGATAAACCTTTCAATTTGCAAGTTGACTGTTTTAACCATGTTGACCCTAAGTGTTTATGATTTAATGAACCAAGTATGCTTCTTATGTGTTTGATAAATTGTCTATGAGAATGAAATAATGCCATTATACCATGCTAACATGTATTCCCCATCCATGTACAAATTAATGAATTAAGAGTGTTTGATGAAATGTCTAAATGAATGAATTATGACCAAGTGAGCATTGTTATGTTAGTCAAGATGATGTATTGCTTTACTTTTCATGCTATGAAGTCATGGGGGTATTTAGTACCCTATAATTTATCTCTTTACCTAGAGCAAGTGTCAGTGACAAGATAGGAGTAGGCATGTCATGATCAGTAGTACTCTTGTTCAGTTACAAAACTCAGTAGAACTCAGTCAGTTACAAAACATAGGAAAACTCAGTAAACTCTATATCAGATCAATGTCTTTAAGTTGGGAGTAGGATTTAGCACCAATTGAGCTAGGGATAGGGTCTCACCCGTTAGCTAGGACTAGGTCCCTGGAAGCAATCCTTAAGTTCCAAAACTATGTAGATAGCATAGGTTATGATGTGTAACCCGTTAGATAGGACTGACATACTCAAGGATCACCCGTTAGTTTAGGACTGATCTCAGGGGTCAGCCGCTAGTTAGGAATGACTCCACAATAGTTATCTTTACCCATGGAATGGTACTGACACCCTTGCAATTGTGGTTATAGATTGGACCCCAACTCAATTATCTTATCTTATTTGGGGCATGTCAGTTAGATGATTAGCTCCCACAATTTTAGTTTCAATCTTCAGTTTAGAACTCAGCTCAACTTTAGAGAATTAGGACTGTCAAACACAGTCAATCATTATTAGTTATTCAGTTATTAGTAACTCCAAATATCAGTTACTCAGTTATCAGAACTCAGTACTTGGCTTCAGAAATGTCCAGATACAGTATATATCAATGTATGTCCATAGTGTTGCATACTCAATGATTTCAGTAGTACCAGTTATTTACATAATCTCATGTTCAGTTACTCTATATCATTTAGTCTGTAATTGTTCATTCATATGAACACTTGTATTCAGCCTAACCTCATCTAGCATATCAATACATTTCTTTGTACTGACGCATACTTTCCTGCACAAAGATGTTTCATATTATAGGTTCGGACGCTCAGGTTCCTGATTGCATTCAGCAAGATTCATCCAATAGTAGTAGATCCATTAGTGAGTCCTCATCGATCAATGATATTCTATTATTTTATACTTTAGATATAGTAGTCCAGTAAATGGAGTTAGTTGGGGGATTGTCCCATCAACTCAACTTTTAGATAGATTTAGTTTGAGGCTTTTCAGACTAGATTTTCATACACTATTCAGTTTTATAGATGTTATATTTAATCAGTAGTTCAAAATTTTTAAACCTTATGGCATTTCAGACCATTTTCCACTTAACACTTGTATGATCTTATGGAGGAAATTAATAGGATATTTCTTATAAACTCATCTAGAAATAAATGACTCACCCAATGGGGTTGAAACTGAGAAGGTCTTAGAGAGATTTTTAGTACCGGTCCTAAAATTTACCATAATTAAGGGAGCCATATAAGAGAGATGCGACCCCCGGTCTAAATCATATATATATCTCAAGATGAAAGACGCAAAGCATACAAGTAACAAAATCTAGTGAACTATCCTACTCCTACTGATATGGTAAGTATTGAACCAATTTTGGCGCTTACCGCCACCAGTACTAGATGATGTGCCTTTAAGAGAAAGTGGCAGACCTGGTGGAGCTAGTGCATTGCTAAACCTATTCTGAGGATGACCATCCCTACATCTTTTACTAGCAAATGGACACTCCTTGATTTCGTGGACCAGCTTTCCACACCCATAAAAACCCCTTTTACCTAGAAAAAAACCCACCTAGATCAATCTTCCACACTGAGAACATGTTGGATAGCCGATTCTTCCACCCACAATATTCTGAAACACCAAATTAAAATTCTTGCCCCACTGCTCCTAATTGGTCCTAGATGCAGGGGCACTGGGTGCACGGGTACTAGATGAAGATGGCGCTGGCAGTAATAAGTGACCCTAAAACTACGAGTGGTTTTCCCCTCAAAACCATGGTTTACTATACTCAAACTCTCCGGTTCTAGCCTTTTTGTTCTTCTTCTCTTTTTTCTTCAACTTTTTTTCCTCAATCTGCTGAGCATAAGTCATCAACCTAGCAATATCAATAACTCTAATAAACATGGTCCTACACTCCTTAACTACCAAATTGGACACCCCAATAATAAACTTAATCATATGAGCTCTAGGGTCAGCGATCAACTCGGGAGCATACGTAAATAACTGAGTGAACTTATGGCAGTACTCTTTCATAGTCATAGAGCCCTGCCTTTGTTTCACAAAATCCTACACTTTAGTTTCCCTTATCTCACACGAAAAGAACCTACTCAAAAAAGTATTCTGGAACACCTTCCAACTCACAGGAGCGACATTCTAACCTCAACTTTCCTTCCACATAACAACTAAATCATAAGCAATATCCTTTATCTAATAGGATGCCAATTTTACACTCTCCTCCTCAGTAACATGAATAATATGAGTGATCTTTCTCACCTTATTAATAAAGAGTTAGGGATCCTTATCCACCATTGACCTAAAAAATTCAGGTGGATTCGTCATCATGAAGTCATGAATTATGGTTACATCTAAATTACCATTTTGTTGAAGTATGAATACCACCTGCTTGTTCACCTAAACATTAAAATTAACATCTTGGGCCAATGCATGGAAGGCAGCCTACAATTAAGCATAAAACATGTTCTCATTTAAAGGGTCGGTGTACAGAGGTGATTGGTCAATATTTCTATATGCATTGGCTCGGAGAGGAGACAAATTTTGTCATGTAAAATCAGATGTTAAAGAAGATAAATACAACTATATTCATGATGGATCATGAAAGAAATGATATTCCTAAGTCGTTTCGTAGCCTCTGGCTCATAAATGTGGCGCACTTCAGATCTATGATATAGACACAATATAACGTGACTTGTATGACTCCCTAAGATTCTTTTAAAACCTTAGGTTCTGATATAATATTTGTAATGAATCAAAAGTATCCCGTAGACATCACATGGTTCTTGAGACTATGAATAGTCCCAAGCTAAGCCTTTAAGCCAACTTAACTTGGAACTCATGATAAAAGTAAACTAAGATATAATATTTGATGACAATCCAATCAATATCTTAATTGAAAGTATTTAAGTTACAAATCTTTAAACAGACACTTTTGAACTTATAATAGAAATAGTTAGACAAGCCTCTACTTCTAACTAGAGATACAGTAGGAAAGACCCCAACTGCCCCAAACACAAATAGAAAACAAATAATTAAAATGTTTCATCAATATCAAAGTCGGATAAACTGGGCGCTCGGACTATGAGGACTCACCAAAAGTTGAGATGTAGGTGGGTATGCCCATAGTCAATCATTTTGTTAGAATTGAGCACCAGAACCTATATTTTAAGACAATGTAGCATATAGATATATGTGTGGGTCAGTACCTCTGAAAAGTACTGAGTAAGTAGGGGTGAATGCATACGTAAAAAATAACAAAATATTCAGATAAACTTTCAATAAAGCATGATAAGTGTAAATGACTCACCTTGAGCTTGAATAAAACAAAGATTGCAAAATCATAAACATGAGTAACAAACCATAAAAATAAACTTTCTGAGCCATAATACTTAGTTCTAAATGTTTTACTTTTATACTTTCTTTGGGAGGTTCTTCTAACAAACATAAACCATGTGAGCTACCATGGAGTTCAACTTTATACCCATGTTCGGGAGAGCTATTCTACCATACTATCGGATAGAACCTTAACTTAGTGATTACTATACTTAACCAATATTGGGACTTAAACATATGGTGGCATGTAGTTTTAGAGCATGTGACCTTGGACTCATATGCAACTCGGTGCTAAATACTACTTCAATATTACTTATTTTCTCATACTTCAGGAAATCCACCTTAAAATAGCATAAGGGTTAATATACTTGAAACCAATTATGCTTTTCTTTGCTTTAAATCATAATTACGGTAAACAATTGTTGATTTTAAGCCCTGTCTTTGAATCGAAAGTTCAAACCTTTCTTGTAAACTTAGTGCTTAAACATAAGCCTTAAATATTATACTTCTTTTCATGGAAATTGTAAAATAATATCATGCTTAAAACTCAATTTGAACTCTTTAAAGAATGCTTCAAATAATACTTTTTGTAATTCAAATTATAATAGGGAATTCTACAAATCAAAACATAATTAGATGACAAAACATATGCACTTCAATACATCAATCTCATAGTAATTCCATAAACTCAAAACAAAATAATGTGGGAATGAACCCTAATTGAAAATCATATAAATTTAACTTTAAAACATGTTTTGGGCACAAGGATGGAAGATTATCCTTGTTTATAAACCCCACATCCCTTAATTAAATGGATTTTTAAAGAAATCTTGAAACCTGGACTTAAATCCTAGTGTTTTGGATAGGAAAATCTTTAAACTTGTTCTTAGGGAAAAGGATAAGGCTTCTAGAGAGTAATTTTGAGAAAGATGAGCAAATAATGCCCTCTTAAATGTCCCAAATCATATTGTGGAAGGCTTGGGTTGAGGAAAAAGGACCCAACTATCCTTCGCTTATTTTTACCATAGAAATAGACCTTGTGTTTCCACCTCTATTTAGGTTAAGCATACCTTAAAATAGACCCCTATTTGTGTGGACTACCCCTCTCAGTTCTAGGCTATCGTGACCAATTATTGTCTCTCATAAAAATGGTCATAACTTTTTACTTAGGTATCTGATAAAGAAGAAATTGTTATCATTGGAAAGCTAACTAAATTATCAATAATTTAGTGGGTATTAAGATAAACAATAAGGTATTTATCAAAAGTAATACAAGTTCAAAGTTGACCCTTGTAGAATGGAATACAAAAAATTTGGTCGAAACAAAGGCTCTTCGCTCAGCTTTTCTCTAAGTGATTCCTATGAACTTATTTCATCTCATAAGCACTACTCTTGCTAGTATAATAATCATGAAATATATATTCATATTTAAATCATGGGATTATAGTTTACACACATAGGAATAATGATTCAAAGTCTAGATAAAAAATGTAAGGTGTTATAAGGCATGCCCTTCGGGTTGACCATTTCCCCAGTTGCATTCATATAGTTGATGAACTGAGCTTTTCAAACATATATCAACTAATTTATCATTGTATTTATAGATTATATCTTAATTTATTCCAAGAGTGAGTCCAATCATGAGAAGACTTTGCGGATTATACTTCAGAGATTGAGGGATGGGTAGTTTTATCCTAAGGTCTCTAAGTGTGAGTTTTGGTTGAAGCCTATTTACTTATTAGGGCATGTGGTGAACATGGATTGTATTATGATCGATTGGCTATGATTAATGTATTTCATGATTGGGCTAGTTCTACTTTTCCTATCGAGATTCAAAGTTTTATTGGTTTAGCGGGCTACTATTGACATTTTGGTAAGGGTTTTTCATTTACTATAGCTCCATTGACCAAGTTGAATCATAAAAATATTTCCTTTAATTTCTTAGATTCTTTAGAGGCGATCATTTAAATTCTCAAGGATTTGATCACTTTAACTAGTATCTTGACCATTCCCAAAGAAAAGGTGGGTTTTATCATTTTTTATAATGCTTCTGGTGTTGCTTTAGGTGATGTGTTGATGCATGAAGGTAAGGTAATTTCTTATGTTCTTGCAGTTGTAGCTCCATATGAGGAATTACCCTACCTATGATTTGTGTTGTCCATGATTGTTTTTTATTTGAAGTAATGAAGGCACTACTTGTATAGAGTCCATAATAGGAATTTCTCGAATACTCATAGACTTTAGTACTTCTTCACCAAATGAGATCTTAATATATTACAACATCATTGGCTTTAGTAGCGTAAGTATTATAACCAGACCATTCTCTATCATTCGAGCAAGGCTAATATGGTTGCAGATTTCCTAAAACAAAAGTCAAATAACATGGGTATCTTTGAGAATATTTTCATCTAAGAGGGGCCTTTGGCCTTAAAGGTTCAGTCTTTGGCTAACCAAATGGTTAGGCTTGATATTTCCTCATTGGTGTACATTTTAGCTTCCATAAAGGCTTGGTCTTCCTTAATGGAGTAAATTTGGGCTCATCAATTTGATGATATTGGGTTGAGGGTGATTTAGGATAAATTGTTGAGTGGTGAGGCTAAGAAAGCCTCGCTTAATCCAGATGGTATTTTGAGGATTGGTGGTCGAGTTTGTGTGTTAAGAGTTTGTGACTGGATTAGATTGATTTTTTAGTAGGTTTATAGTTCCAGGTATTTATTCCATCTTGCAGTGACTAAGATGTATCTTAATTTGAGACAACATTACTTGTGGAGTGGTATAAGAAAGCATGTTGCAAATTTTATAGCTCATAGTTGAGCAACTAAGACCTAGTCATTTGCTTTAGAGATTACCCATTCACAAATAGAAATGTGAATAGATAGATAACTATGGACTTTATGATAGGGTTGCATTATCCTTCTCATGGTTTTTATAGTGCGTGGTTCATCCTAAATCAATTAACCAAATTTGCTTATTTCATTCAAATTCATATTTCTTTTAGTGCCTAAAGGTTGACCCGTATCTATATTTCTAAGATAGATCTCTTCATGGTGTGTCCGTGTATATCATCTCGGATCAAGGTGCAAGTTTAAATCTTACTTTTGGAAACCTTTAAAAGAAGAGTAGGGTACCCAATTCGATCTTAGCATAATGTTTCACCCCAAGACCAATGGTTAATTAGAGAGGATTTTTCATGCTTAGGAGGATATGCTCCATACTTATGTGATGGACTTTGGTGGTCAGTTGGAGGAGTATCTAGATTTTCTGGTGTTTGTGTATAATAATAGCTACTATTCCTATATTAAGATGGCTCCTTTTAAGGCTTTGTATGGTAGCAATTGTTGCTCTATAATTGATTGGTTTGTGGTTTTTGAGATTAAACCTCAAGGTACGATCTTGCTTAATGAGTTCATGGATAGAGTTTGAATGATTCAAGATAGACTTCAAGAGACTAAAAGTAGGCAGAAGTGCTATGCATATTGTAGACTTTGTGCCTTGAGAATTAGTGGTGATCGAGTTTTCCTTCATATGTTGCCCATGAAGGGCGTGATGAGGCTTTCAAAGAGAGGAAAACTTTTCCCCAAGTATATCAGACCTTTTAAGATTCTTTGGACTATCGGGGATGTGGCTTAGGAGTTAGTATTGCCCCTAAATTTATCAGTTATTCATATAGTTTTTCATGTTTCATGCTTAGATGTTACATTTTGGTTAAGTCTCATGTCATGGATGCTCCATGAATGCTCGTATGGTATATGTCGGTTAGTAGAACCTCCCAAAAAGATGTCCCAGACTCTTAAAATAGTCTATTGGCTTAAAGCCTTAAGATAAAAGCATATGTTTTGAAAGTTATGGTTTTGAGATTTCTTAACGTCTTGAGATGAAGTATTCCCTATACAAATTGATATGATAAAGTAGCAGCTTTCAGAAAGAACAGATTTTAGAACTAAATGTAATGGCTCATAAAATTTATATGAAATGCTTTATGGATTATGATTTATATTTTTTTATATTTTAGATTACTCAAGCCTATGTAAGTTATTTACATTTAGCATGCATGATTTTATAAACTATGATGACATTGTGTATTTATTGTATACACCCCCATATACTCAGTATATCATTAAAGTACTGATCCACATATATGTTTATGTGCTACATTATCTCATAATGTAGGTTCAGGTGCTCTGTCTCAGCAGCATGAATGATCTTCGAACATCTTATCAACATCCCTGCAGTTGGTGTGTCCTCATAGTTTGGGGACTTAGTTATTCATACTTTCAGTTTATTAGTAGATGTTCCTTCATTTATTTCAAATGTTTTAACTTTGCTGGGGTCTATCCCAGTGACTCTCCAGATTTTGTTAGTACAAGCTTATCGGACTACTACATTCAATGTTTGACTTTTAATTCAGTATTCAGATTCTCAGAAATGTCTTACCAAGATTTTTGATATTTCTATTCTTTATATAAGGTTTCTTAATTTATTGTGTTTACATATTCATATTTTCCCTTATTTTGAGATTTATATTTGGTAGAACGAATCAAGGTTAGCTTAGGAATACTTGTAGTTCGGATCACCGTGTGGCATCCCAGGAATTAGATTTCAGGGCGTTACAAACTTGGTATTAGAGCCTAAGGTTTTGAGAGTCCTAGGGAGTCAGAGAAGCCATGTTACATAGTCTTGATCATCTATGTGAAGCGCACCACATCTATGAGCAATAGGCTATGGAGTTTTTTAGGAAATCATCTATTCTTTCATGATCTATTGTACATTGAGTGTCTCTATCTGCTTCTAACTCGTTCTTTCACGTGTTAAAAAATGCCTCCTCGTCGAGCTAACGCCCGATGAAATTGCTTATCCCATATATTCTTTGAATGGGAATGTATCCCATGCAGGATTTTGGGCCTCCTTTGAGGCGCTAGCCCAAGCTATGATAGCTAATATTTAGGGTAACCGTCAGGTTACAGCCCCACTTCAACTGGGACTTAGCCACATCTAGAATCTGAGATTTTATGAGAATGAACCCGCCGGAGTTCTTTGGGTCAAAGGCACGTGAGGACCTATAATTTTATCTAGATGAGGTGAAAAAGATTACCCAAATTATGCATGTTTCTGAAGAGGAGAGTGTATAATTGGCATCCTATAGGCTGAAGGATGTTGCTTATGATTTGGTAGTGATGTGGAAGAAATGTAGAAAGGAGAATGAATGTCCCATGACTTGGCAGATAATTCAAGATGCATTCTTAGACAAGTTCTTCCCATGTAAGATGAGGAAAGCTAAGATAAAAAAGTGTATGAAGCTGAGGCAAGGCTCAATGACAGTGAAGAAGTATTGCCTCAATTTCAATCAGTTGTCTAAGTATGTGTAAGGCCCCAAAATTGGTGCTCGAAATGCTACACGGTGCTCTTGACCCTAAAGGATCACAAGCTAACCCATAACTGATATCTGTTTCTGTACAATACATAATATAACATAATAATGCAGAAATATGTACTGAAAGGCCATAAGTTTCAATACTGAACAAAATCTGAATAAAAAAACATATAAGTGGGGTAATAGAATACCCAAAACAAAACTGAAAATACTGAAAACTAAAACATGATAATGTGCATCTGGTCTAAAAGACTCTAATTTTTGAATTATCTGAATAAGGAATTAATGGGATATGTACCCAACTAACTCTAAATAATAAGCTAATCAATAAGATAGTAAAGAAATAATCATGCCATCGAAGGATAAGGACTCACTCCGGACTCTGACTGCTGAAACTAGAATCTACTGCTGATGTGGAACTCGTGTCTCTAAATCTATGGTGTAACATAAAAAGAAAGCACCATAGAGAAAATAAATTAGTACAATGGAATATACTAAGTATACATATGAGGTAGGCTATATGCAAGGGTTCACATGCATGATTATCGCTAACTAATTATCTAACATAAATGTGAGAATGCATACATAAATACGTAACTGTAACTAACAATGTGATAACATGATTAATAACTGATATGACTGATATCATGAGTGACTGTATCTGATAGTACTGAATCTGATGGAAGTATCTGAGTTTTGAACTATAACTGAGTTGACTATATCTGACAGTCCTGAATTCTAAAGAACTATCTGAGTTCTATTACTGAGACTGATTAACTATTTCTAACAGTCCTAATTTTATAACATGAAACTGTGGGAAGTTGTTATCTAATCGACATGCCCCTGATACGCCATTATGGCTAAGTTGGGGTCCAACCTATAACCCCAATTTGAAGGGTGTCAATACCATGCCACTAGTAAGGAGAAGCTATGGGTGACCTTCATCTGATAGTGCTTATCCACCTCATTAGCCCTCATGATAGTATTAATGTGTCAACCTATGCTGGCTACATAGTTATGGAATGCAAGGATAACTGCTAAGGATCACACCCTCATCTGATGGTGTATGTCCCCATCCTTGGGTTTACTTAGTGCTAATTTATACTCCCATCAGAATGGACACTGAACATGATTTACTGAACTGAACATGAGCTGAATTACTGAATTCTATTGACTGACAGAGTACTACTGATATCTGACAGCTGACTGATTTCATGAGATCATGGATATTTTCTTAAGTCATAAGACTATCTGACGTTTAAGGATTCATAGCTTGACAGAGAGTATCGTGAAAACATGACATAGATCTAGTTACAGAGCTAATGTTTCAGGTACAAGTACTCCCAGGACTCGATAGAAGGAAATGGACAAAGAAGCACTTGCTTGAATATATAATAATCATCATAATACATTTACTGGTTAATTTCATCAAATATCTGATAGCCATAATCTTTTACATACATGGGAATTTTATGATATCATGCTAATTAGACACTTTTCCTTCATCTAGGCATTTAACCAAACACATGGTAGGCTTAAAATATGTAAACAACATCATACAACAATTTACTTTCATGATTCAATTCTAATTTAATAATTCAAGGGTTTAGTCATAGGAGTTCATGAATCTATACCTATACAAATCAACCTATTTGGAATTTAGCACTCATTCATGGAATACAACTCACTTACTCATTATCAATATGAACAAGAGCAGCTAAATCATGAAATTCATCAGAAAATCCATAACTTGAATTTAGAAAAGGGATTCTTGGGCTTCATGTATGAAAGGAGTCCATGAATGAACACTATGCATACCTAGATTAAGGTTCTTGATGTACTTGAATTTGAAGAATTGGAAATCCCTTAGTTCTTGAAGAAGATTGGACTTTGTTCTTGGAGATTAAGCTTAGAGAGAAACCGTAATATTTGTTGTGAAATAATAATGAGAATGCAATTTCTTGCCGGATTTACCTAGGTATATAAACGGGTGGCAAAAGACCAAAAATCCCTTTTAAAGCAACTTCAAAATTCACTGAACGGAACCTACGACGGCTCGTGCGATGGTACATCGCTGGGTCGATGGTCCATTATTTTGACCATCATAGGTGGATCATAATAGTGTATCACATCCTAGGTAACGACGGCTCATGCGACGGTTCATCTTTTTTATCGTCATAGGTAGACCAGAATAAGGTCTTGCTGCTTAGGTAGCGACGGTCTGTCGCTGGGTCAAAGGTCTGCCGTTTTGACCATCTTAGGTGGACCAAAAGGTTGACACACTTCCTTGGCTATAATGGTCTAAGTGACGGTCCGTCGCTAGATCGACGGTCTATCAACTTGGTCGTTGCACCTGGGCGATTCTGACAGCTCTGAGCAAAATTCCCATAACTTCTTCCCCTAATACTGGATTTTGATGAAATTGGTGTCGATGTAAATCTTATTCAATTTTCCACATGATGGAAAGTTAAAATCATAAAAATACCATGTAAAAAATAGTTTTATATTTAAAGAAAGTTTGAACATCCTTGAGATAATTTCAAGTTAAGAAAAAGGCATGGGTATTGCAATATCTCCCTCTTGAGAACATTCATCCTCGAATGAGACTTACTGAGAGTAGAAACACTATATTGAACATGAATAACTGGAACATGATATCATGACTGACCTGACTAACAGGATGAATATAACATACTGATCATGCATGTCTGATGTATCTTTAACTGATTCATGAATGCATAACTTATTCATGAATGCATAACTGATTCAAGTAACTCCCTCGATAGGCTGATTTTGCCAAAAAACCTTAACTAGAGGGATCTCTTTGTTCCTCATTATACGAGTCTAATAGTCTAAGATTTCGAATGGAATCTCTTCATAAGAGAGGCTATTCTAAACATCAATGCTCTAAATAGGGACTACTACTGACGGATCACCAATACACTTCTTGAGGAAAGAGACATGGAAGACTGGATGAACTGAGGCTAGATCGAAAGGCAATTCTAGCTCATAAGCTACCATGCTAAAATGACTAAGAATCTTAGAGGGACCGACATATTAGGGACTGAGCTTTCCCTTTTTACTGAACCTCTTCACTCCCTTCATGGGAGAGATCTTTAGATAAACAAGATCACCAATCTCAAACTCAAGATCCTTTTTATGAACACCAGCATAAGACTCCTGTCGATTCTAAGCAGCCTAGAGTCTTTCTCTAATCAACTGGTCTTTCTCTAAGGCATCGATTACTAAGTCAGGACCTTTGACTGAAGCCTTACTAACTTTGAAACAACCAATTTGAGATCTATATCTTCTACTATAGAGAGCTTCGAATGGATCCATCTGAATATCGGAATGATAACTGTTGTTGTATGCAAATTCAATCAAAGGCAAGTGGTCATCCCAACTACACTTGAAATCAATTACAAATGCTCTTAAAATATCTTCTAGAGTCTGAATGGTCATTTCTTCTTGACCATATGTCTGAGGAAGAAAGAATATACTGATATAAACTTAGGTACCAAGACCATTTTGAAATTCTTTCCAGAAATGAGAGATGAACTGGGTACCTCTGTCTGAGATAATGGATAGTGGAACATCGTGAAATCTAATCAACTCTTTGATGTAGAGTTTTGCATAATCCTCAGCTGAATAAGAGGTATGAACTGGATAAAAATGGGCTGATTAGGTCATATGTCTACAATAACCCAAACTGAATCATGCTGATGACGATTTTGAGGCAAACCCACCACGAAGTCCATATTCACAACTTCCCACTTCCAAGTAGGAAACTGAACTCCTACATTGGACCACTAGGCTTCTGATGCCTTATCGTAACTTACTGTCATATGGATCACTTAGCCACAAACTCTGCAATATCTCTCTTTTTCCCACTCTACCAATATATCTCTCACAAGTCACGGTATATCTTTATGGCCCCTGGATGAATAGGGTAATGTGCCCCATGCACTTCTGTAAGAATTTGCTACCTTATGTCATCTATGTCTGGAACATAGAGACGATGCTGACAACTAAGAACTTTAGATCCCCTTTGGGAGAAAACCTCTATTTTCGGATCCTAAACTGATTCTTTCAACTTGACAAGGCTGGGATCTCTATATTGCTTTTCTTTTACCTCAAAAACTAGAGATGATTCTGAACTACTCTGAACACATACACCACCCTATGAAGAATCGACTAAACGAACTTCTACTCTGGCAAGCTAATGTACTTCTTGAACTAACTTCTTCTTACTTTTCTCAACATGAGAAATACTACCAATAGACAATCTACTAAGAACGTAGGCCACTATATTGGCCTTTCCTGAATGATAAAAGACACTCATGTCATAATTTTTCAAGAGCTCTAACCACTTTCTTTGACAAAGATTGAGATCTTTCTGAGAAAAGACGTACTGAAGGCTCTTATGATATATGAGCACATCTACATGAACACCGTATAGGTAATGCTTCCAAATTTTCAAGGAAAAGACTGTGGCTACTAACTTGAGAACATGAGTAGGATAATTATTCTCATAGGGTTTCAGCTGTCTGGAGGCATAGACTATGACTCTACCATGCTGCATGAGGACACAACTCAAACCTACTTTAGATGCATCACAATACACTACGAACCCATCTAAACCATCTAGAAGAGTTAATACTAGTGTTGAGGTGAGTCGAGTCTTTAACTCTTAAAAGCTCTTCTCGTAAGGATCTGACCACTAAAACTTGACCTTATTCTGAGTGAATCTAGACATAGGGGATGCAATATAAGAAAATCCCTTAACAAACCATTTGTAATAGCTAACGAAACCCAAGAAACTCTTAATATTTGATGAAGAGATAGGGTGAGGCCAGTTTCTTACTACTTTGTTCTTTTGAGGATCTACTCTAATGCCATCACCGAAAATGATATGACCAAGGAATACTAATGACCTTAGACAAAATTTTCACTTACTAAATTTGGTGAATAGCTAATGATCTCTAAGAGTCTAAAATACTATTCTGAGATGGCCTGCTTGATCTCGCTCACTGTAGGAATAGACCAGGACATCATCTATAAAGACTATAATGAACATGTCCAAGCACTTATTGAACACATGGTTCATCAAGTCCATGAAAGCAGCTGGGGTATTGGTAAGACCAAATGACATGACTAGAATTCAAAGTGACCATACCGAGTACGAAAAGCTAGTTTTGGGATGTCACATTCTCAAACTCTGAGCTGATGATAGCCGAATCTGAGGTCTATCTTAGAGAAATAATTGGCACCCTGAAGTTGGTCAAACAAGTCATCAATTCTGGGAAGAGGATAATTGTTCTTGATCGTGACCTTGTTCAGTTAATGATAATCAATGCACATTTTGAGAGAACTATCTTTCTTACGCATGAATAATATAGGAGTGCCCCACGAGGAAATGTTGGGTCTGATGAATCCATTATCTAATAGATCTTTCAACTGTTCTTCCAGTTCTCTAAGTTCTGCTAGTGCCATTCTCTATGGTAGAATAGATATGGGATGAGTATCTGGAAGGAGATCAATGCTGAAGTCTATTTCCCTTTTGGGAGGAATTCCTGGAAGATCTTTAGGAAAGACATCTAAATATTCATTTATGACTAGAACTGATTCAAGAATGGGAGTTTTAGAAATGGAGTCCTTAAGATGAACAAGATGATAGAAACATCTCTTAGATATCCATTTTCTTGCCCGAAGGTAGGAAACAAGTTGTCCTCTGAAAGCTGAAGTACTACCCTTCCACTCTAGGATGGTTTCATTCAAAAACTAAAACAAAACTATTCTATTTCTTCAGTCGACTATGGCATAATAGAAATAAAGTCAATCCATGCTGAGAATGACATCAAAATCAATAATCTCTAATTTGACTAAGTCTGCTGAAGTGAATTTTTAAAATATCATAACCGGGCAATTCCTGTATAACCATGGTGCTATGATGGTTTTACCCACTGGGGTACAGACTAAAAAGAGCTCTGTTAGAATTTTGGGACTGATTCCAAAATCAACTCCTATATAAGGAGTAACAAAAGTCAAAGAGGCTCCTAGATCTAGCAATGCATAACATGCACATAAAAGATCCGTAATGTACCAGTAACTACATTAGGATAATCTTCCTGATCTTATCGAGTCTGAAGAGCATAAAGGTGGTTTGGGCATTTCCCACTAGTAGCACTGGTGGTGGCACCCTGATGATTCGGGCGATCGAACTGAGCTGAGCAGCAGAAATGACTCTGATAACCTGACTGAGGGCAATCTCTAACTCTGTGGTCTAGATTGCCACAATCAAAAAAACATCACTACCAGCTCTGCAAGAACCCTTGTGGTTCTTACCATAAGTCTGACAAAGGGGATTAGTTTAGGCATTGCTAACACTGCCTTGAGACCTAGAGCCTGGCGCTCTATCTCTATTACCCTCCCTGAACTTAGGAACTGGAGCACTGGCTAAAGAAAGGGCTGGAACTGATGACTTAGGATGAAATTAGGAACGGTTCCCTCCTTTTTATTTAGGCTCGGTGAAGTTGAAGCTACCTGTCTTTGTTCTCTTATTCTTCTTTTCCCTCTACTTAATCTTCTTCTCCTCTATCTATTGAGCATGATTCATAATCCTGTCTAAATTCCTATCACTATTTAGTATAGTAGATCTGAACTCATTTACCATGATATCATTTACCCATAAAGCAAACTTACTCATGTTGGTTCTGTTGTCCGCAACCACATGAGGGACATATCTAGCTAATTGAGTAAATTTAAGAGAATACTCTTTCACCATCATATTGCCCTACCTGAGGTTGTTGAATTCTAGAACCTTAGCCTCTATAAGCTCTTGGGGAAAGAATCTGTCTTAGAATGAACTGACAAACTTCTCCCAATCTACAGGACCAGCATTATTTGACCTCTCTGACTTCTACTATTTGAACCAAGTATGGGCCATATCCTATAACTGATATCCAGCTAGCTCAGCACTCTCAACAGTAGTAACCCTCATGATGTCTATCACCATCTGAACTTGATCAATGAGTTCCTGAGGGTCTTCATCTACTGTAGACCCAAGGAAGGTTAGAGGATTCATTTGGGTGAAGTTCTCAATTCTAGTTGCGGCTGATTTGGCCACTAGATTGGCCAGAATAACTATTAGCCATTAATTTTGAGAGGCAACAGACTAAGAAAGAGTAGTAAATGTGGCCCTAAACTCTGCATGAGAAACATGATTGCCCAAAAGATCTTTGGGCTAAGGGGCTGACTAATTTCTATTTCTTCTTTTAAGAGGCATGTTCGAAAGAAGAAAGGGAGAAATGGATTAGACTAAGAGATTGACTTAAGATTATGCTTACTGGAATGTCATGAATACCTAAAGAAGGGAAACTATTCTTAAAATATCATATGGCCTCTTGCACATAAATTTGGCACGCAACACACCCATGTACAAGACTCTACTAGATGTAGCTTTCAGACTTCCTAGGACTTTTTTGAACCTTAGGCTCTAATACCAAGTTTGTAATGCCCCGAATCTGGTGCCCAAAATGCTACACGGTGATCATGACCCTGAAGGACTACAAGCTAACCCATGACTGATATCTGTATTTGTACACAACATAATATAACATAATAATGTGAAAACATGCACTGAAAGGCCATAAGTACAATACTGAACAAAATATGAATAATAAAACATCTGAATTGGGTAATAGAATACCTAAAACAAAATTAAAAATATTGAAAACTAAAACATGATAGTCTGCACTAGTCTGAAAGCCTCTAATGTTTGAATAATCTGATTAAGGATTTGATGGGACATGTCCCTAACTAACTCTAACTAATAAGCTAATCAATAAGATAGTAAAGAAAAAATCATGCCCTCAAAGGATGAGGACTTACTCCGGACTCTGACTGCTGAAACTGGAATCTACTGTTGATCTTGAACTCGTATATCTGAACCTATGGTGTAATATAAAAAGAAAGAACCTTAGTGCAAATGCATAATTACAATGGAATTTACTGAGTCTACATATGAGGTAGGCTATATGCAAGGGTTCACATGCATGATTATCGCTAACTGGTTGTCTATCATGAACGTGAGAATACATACATAAATACATAATTGTAACTGATAATGTAATTAATAACTGTTATTACTAATAACATGAGTGACTGTATCTGACAGTCTTGAATCAGATGAAAAGTTTTGAGTTCTAAACTACAACTGAGTTGACTGTATCTAATAGTCCTGAATTTTGAGGAACTATTAGAGTTCTATTACTGAGACTGATTGACTATATCTGATAGTTCTGATTCTATAACATAAAACTATGGGAAGCAGTTATCTAACTGACATGCCCCTGATATGCTATTATGGCTGAGTTTGGGTCTAATTTGTAACCCTAATTAGAAGGGTGTCAATACTGCACCACTAGTAAGGACAAGTTGTGGGTGACCCTCATCTAATAGTGTCCCCTATATGAGAATAGTGGGGCCCTTATCTAATAATGCTTATCCACCTTATCAAACCTCATCGATCATGTTAATGTCTTAACCTATGCTGGTTATATAGTTCTGGAATACAAGGATGACTTCTAAGGATCACACACTCATCTTATGGTGTGTGTCCCCATCCTTGGGTTCACTCGGTGCTAATTTGTACTCCTATCTAAATGGACACTGAACATGATTTATTGAACTGAACATGAGCTTAATTAATGAATTTCATTGGCTGATGAAATACTACTGATATCTGACGACAGACTGAGTTCATGAGATCATAGAGATTTTCTTGAGTAATAAGACTGTCTGAAGTCTAAGGATTTATAGCTTGACTGAGAGTATCATCAAAACATTACATGGCTCTAGGCACACAGCTAATGTTTTAGGTACAAGTACCCCCAGGACCCGATAGAAGGAAACAGACAAAGCAGGACTTGCTTGAATACATAATAATCATCATAATACATTTACTGAAGTATTTCATCAAACATGTGATAGTAATAAGGTTGTAAATACATGGGATTTCATGATATCATACTAATTAGACAGTTTTCCTTCAACTAGGCATTTAATCAAACACATGGTAGGCTTAGAACTATAAACAACATCATAAAATAATTTAATGTCATGATTCAATTGTAATTTAACCATTCAGGGGTTTAGTCATAGGATTTCATGAATCTATACCTATACAAATCAACCAATTTGGAATTTAGCACTCATTCATGGAATACAATTTAATTACTCATTATCAACATGAACAAGAGAAGCCAAATCATGAAATTCATGAGAAAATCCATAACTTGAATTTAGTAAAGGAATTATTGGGCTTCATGGATGAAAAAAGTCCATGAATGAACACTATGCATACCTGGATTGAGGTTCTTGATGTTCTTGAACTTGAAGAATTAGAAATCCCTTAGTTCTTGAAGAAGATTGGATTTTGTTCTTGGAGATTAAGGTTAGAGAGAAACCCTAATATTTATTGTGAAATTATAATGAGAATGTTAGTTCTGGCCGGATTTAACTAGGTATATAAAACGGGTGCCAAAAGAACAAAAAGCCCCTTTAAAATAACTTGAAAATTCGCTGAATGAAACCTGTGATGGCTCGTCCGATGGTCTATCACTGGGTCGATGGTCCATTATTTCGACCATTGTAGGTTAACCATAAAGGGGTCTCACTTCTTGGGTAGCGACGGATTATACGATGATTCATCGCTAGATTGATGGCCCGTTGTTTTGACCAGAATAGGGTCTCATTACCTAGGTAGCGATGGCTCGTGCGATGGTTCATCGCTGGGTCAATGCTCGATCATTTCGACCATCGTAGGTAGACCAGAAGGTTGACCCACTACCTTGGCTACAATGGTCTAAGCGATGGTCCATCACTAGAACGATGGTCCGTCAACCTGGCCGTCGCACCTGAGCGATTCTGATAGCTCTGAGTAAAACGTCCATAACTTCTTTTCTCGATAATGAATTTTGATAAAATTGGTATCAATGAAAAGATTATTCAATTTCCCACGTGATGAATAGTGAAAAATAATAAAAATACCACATGAAAAAAAAAGTTTCATATTTCAAAGCAAGTTTTGACATCCTTGAGATAATTTCAATATAAGAAAAAGTCACAGGTATTACATATGCCCCTAAACAGATGGCTGACCCTAAGTCAAGCATGATTAAGTTTATGACCGGTCTGTCAGGGTCAGTTGTTAAGGTTGGAAATTTGGATCTTCTTAGATTTATGATACATGCTTAAAAGATTGAGGCAGAGAAGTTGAAGGAGAGAGAGAGAGTAAATAAGAGGACTAGAATAGGCAAGTTTGATCATGGTTAGAATATATCTGGAGGAGGAAATCATTCACAATTTTAGAATCGTTCACCTATGCCTGCACCTTCTTTAGCTAGTGCTCTTGCACCCAAAAATAGGTAGGCATAGTGGGGTGAGTTTTCTATGTCTAGATCTCAGAATAATGTGAGTGGAAATCTTAATCATCACCAATGTGATTGGTGTGGTAATATTTATAGAGGGGAATATTTATGGGGTTAGAAAGGTTGTTATGGTTGTGGCCAGGTGCATCACGGAATTAAAGAGTGCCCGAATGCTAGACTAGGGAATAGAGATGTTCGTCCTCAGAATAAGGCTAATAGTGCACCAGCTCCTCTAGGTCGCCCATCACCTCCTCAGGTCAGATAGTCTAGTACCAGTGGCAGTCAGCTCCAAAATCAGTTTTACTCTTTACTATTTCATCAAGAGTAGGAGGATACACCAGATATTGTTACTGGTATGCTTTGTGTATTTTTTTAATATTTATGTAATGTTAGACCTTAGGCCAAGTTTCTCTTATGTGACCCCGTCAGTTGCTGTAAATTTTGAAATAAGTTCTGAAAAGATTCCTAAGCCCTTCTTGGTGTCTACTCCAGTAGGTGAGTCAGTTGTTTCCAAATGGATTTATAAAAAGTGTCCTATCATTGTCCTTTGTAAAGTCATGTTAGCAGACTTGATAGAGTTATACATGGTTTATTTTGATCTTATCTTTGGTATGGGTTGGATCCATTCTTGTTATGCTTCCATAGACTGTCGCACCCGAGTGGTGAAGTTTCAGTTCCCAAATGAGCCAGCCTTTGAGTGGTCAGTAAATTCACTGTCTCCCAAGAGTAATTTCATATCTTATCTCAAAGCTAAAAAGTTGATATCCAAAGGTTGCATTTATCATCCAGTTCGAGTCAAAGACACAATGTCTGAAACTCCAACACTTCAGTCCGCCCGAGTGGTCAACGAGTTTCCCGATGTTTTTCCAGAAGATCTTTCAGGGGTACCTTTTGATAGGAAGATAGAACTTGGTATTGACCAACTTGGTATTGACCTTTTCCTAAATATTCAACCTATTTTTATACCTTTTTATCATATGGCTCCCATAGAGCTTATGGAGTTGAAAGAGAAACTCAAAGATATTGTAGATAACAGTTTTATAAGGCCTAGTATTCTCTATGGGGCGCTCCCGTACTATTCGTGTGAATGAAAAATAGTTCCTTGTGAATGTGCATTGACAGTCGTCAGCTATATAAGGTCACAGTCAAGAACAAATATCTATTTCCTAGAATTAATGACTTGTTTGATCAACTCCAAGGTGCAAGCTATTTCTCAAAGATAGACCTTTGATCCGACTATAATCAACTTAAAGTAAGGGAATATGATATTCAAAAGAGAACCTTCAAAAATTGTTATGGTCATTTTGAATTTCTAGTCATGTCTTTCGTGCTTACCAATGCCCCAACAGCTTTCATGGACCTCATGAACCGAGTGTTCAAATAGTATCTAGATATGTTTGTCATAATATTCATAGATGATATACTTGTATACTCCCATAGTGAGGATGACCATGTAGATCATCTTAGGATTGTCTTGCAAACTCTTAAAGATCATCAATTGTTTGCTAAGTTCAATAAGTGTGAATTTTGGCTAAGTCAGTACCCTTTCTTGGTCATATTATTTCCACCGATGGTATTAGAGTTGATCTCCAAAAGACAGAAGTCGTAAGAAATTAGCCTAGATAAATCTCTCCGCCATACATTAGGATTTTCTTGGGTCTAGCTGGTTACTACCACTGATTTTTTGAAGGTTTCTCATATATTGCGTCCCCTATGTCTAGATTGACCTAAGAGAAAGTTAAGTTCCAGTGTCTAGATTCCTGTGAGAAAAGTTTTCAAGAGCTGTAGACTCGACACACTTCATCCCCAGTTTTAGGATTACCCGATAGTACAGACGGTTTTGTGGTGTATTGTGATGCCTCTAGAGTTGATTTGGGTTGTGTGTTGATTCAAAGAGGTAAGGTCATATACTATGCCTCTAGATAGTTGAAGCCTCATGAAAAGAATTATCCAAGTCATAATCTTGAATTAGCTGCTGTGGCGTTAGCTCTGAAAATCTGGAGACAGTATATGTAGGGTGTTTATGTTGATGTATTCATGGATCACAAAAGTTTGCAGTATGTGTTTACTTAGAGAAAGTTGAATCTCCATCAGATAAAGTAGTCGGAGTTGTTGAAAGATTATGATATGAGGGTGTTGTATCATCCGAGTAAGACCAATGTAGTGGTAGAAACCCTTAGTATATTGTCTATGGGCAGTGTTTCTCATGTGGAGAATAATAAGAAAGAGTTAGCTTGAGAAGTGCATCATTTGGTTAGATTGGGTGTTAGGTTAGTGGATTCAACTGAAGGGAATGTTTAGGTTCAGAGTAGTTCCTAATCTTCCCTAGTTTTGGAAGGTAAGAAGAAGCAAAATATAGATCCTAGTTTGGTAAAACTAAAGGAGTTGGTTAAACACCAATAGGTGGAGGTTTTATTCCAATGGGAGATGGTGTGTTGAGATAATAGAATTGGTTGTATGTGCCTTATTTTGGTGATTTGAGATAGAGAATTATGGCAGAAGCGCATGGTACGCGTTATTCTATTCATCCAGGAGCTACCAAGATGTACCATGACTTGTGGGAAATCTATTAGTGGAATGGTATGAAGAAAGATATAGCAAAGTTCATAGCAAAGTGTACAACTTGTCAATAGGTTAAGGTAGAACACCAAATACCTAGTGGTACGTTGCAAGAGTTTGGTACCCCCACTTGGAAGTTGGAATAGGTGAACATGGATTTTTGTGACTAGTTTACCCTAATCATGACATCATTATGATTTGATTTGGGTAATTATAGATAGATTAACTAAGTCAGTGTATTTCTTGCTAGTTCACATGTATTATACATCTGAGGATTATGCCAAGTTGTATATCCGAGAGTTAGTCAGATTGCATGGAGTACCCTTGTCTATCATCTCAGATAGGGGTACTCAATTTACTTCCTAGTTTTGGAGAGCTTTTCAGAAGGGTGTTGGTACCCAATTCCATCTTAGTTTATCTTTCTATCCTCAGACATTTGGCAAGCAAACAGGACCATCCAAACATTACAGGATATGTTGAGGGCATATACTCTTGATTTCAGAGATAGTTGGGATGAATATTTGCCATAGATTGAGTTCACGTATAATAATAGTTATCATTCGAGCATTCAGATGACCCCATTTAAGGCTTTTTATAGGAGGAGATGTAGATCACCTATAGGTTGGTTTAGGGTGGGTGAGGCCTCTTTGCTAGAGCCCGATATAGTTTATGAAGCTATGGAGAAAGTTAAGCTAATTAGGGAAATATTAAAAATAGCCAGATTCATCAGAAATCCTATGCAGATGTAAGAAGAAAGGACCTCGAGTTTGAGGTTGGTACTTCAGTGTATCTGAAAATTTCACACACGAAAGGGGTGAAAAGATTCGGCAAAACAATGAGCTAGTCCCTGATATATTGGCCCTTATAGAATTCTGAGTCGTCTTGGGAAAGTAGCTTATAAGCTTGAGTTGCCCGTACACTTTCAGCCATTCATCCTGTATTCCATGTCTTTATGCTTAAGAAGTGTATCAGTGACTCCACTGTTGTAGTTCCTTTAGAAAGCTCAGATATTAAGTATAGTCTTTCTTACGAAGAAATTCCATTTCAGACTTTAGAATATTAAATCCATAGACTAAGGAACAAAGAAGTTCCCTTGGTTAAAGTTCTTTGGCGGAATCAGTCGGTTGAGGGAGCCACTTGGGAAACAGAAGAAGATATGAGAGCCAAGCACCCTCACCTCTTTTCAGAAAATATAGATTTCGCCGAAGGTAATACTCTTCCTTAATTTGGTTCTTTTCTAACCATATATTCAGCTATACAGTTGTCCTCATGTAAGTTCATGCACTCATAGATTACTCAAAAACTCAAAGTGATTTAGATTCAGGCTCATGGTTTATTTTAGTTATACATGCTATCTTATATTCTCATATTCCATAGAAATTTCAGCTTAACTAGCCATATTTAAGGATGAATGTTTCCAAAGGGGAGATATTATAATACCCCACGATATTTCCTAGCTTAAATTCATCCCTAGAGTGTTAAGGGGTAACTTCCAAAACAAATACTATTTATTTGGTGTCAAATTCCTTAGATAGATTAGGTTTCCATTGATACCAAATTTTCCTAAATCTGACACTCGGTAAAGGAGTTATGGCTATTTTAAGTTCCTATCGCAAATCACCATCATCTGGACCCTTAACGCCTCGCGGATCAGTGTAAATTACCAATTGTCAAATTCTAGTTGCCCTCCACGGCGCATAACGGAGAGATTTAATTCCACATATTTCAATTTCTAGAAGTCCGGCACTATAATGGCACATTGCTCCATATGTCAAAATGGCATTCCAAAGGGGCACCGCAATGTCTCCGCATTGTGGAGTCTGCCCAAGTCCCATTCATCAATTTCCAGTAAGCCACTATGATAGTGGTGTGTTGTTGTTCCATCCATATCAGGAAAATGTATGTTTTCCAGTTTCGTTTTGTAATACCCTGCAAAAATTTATAAGCTTAATTTAGTCCTATAAGCGCGACAAGGGGTCCCAGACTTAGAAAATTCTAGCTAAGTTTCAAGACATAGTTTATTTTTAGGCTTGGAAGGTTGGCAATCTTATTTCACGACCTTAATGTCCTTTAATGGTATATATTTTGGTTAATTCATGATCAGGAAGGTCAATAGGTGTTCCCAAACAAGTTTTGGATATTTTCGACCTCGTTTAGACCATGTTTTAAAGTCCAAAATAATGGACCGCATCCTTAATGGTAATTAGG